>NC_142443.1:22118181-22269696 GCF_059453495.1 Arachis ipaensis
GAGCAAAAAGCCAATAACCCTTAAAACCAAAAGGCAAGGGCAAATAAAAAGGATCCCAAGGCTTTGAGCATCAATGGATAGGAGGACCTAAAGGAATAAAATCCTGGTCTAAGCGGCTAAACCAAGCTGTTCCTAACCATGTGCTTGTGGCGTGAAGGTGTCAAGTGAAAACTTGAGACTAAGCGGTTAAAGTCAAGGTCCAAAGCAAAAGAAGAGTGTGCTTAAGAACCCTGGACACCTCTAATTGGGGACTTTAGCAAAGCTGAGTCACAATCTGAAAAGGTTCACCCGATTATGTGTCTGTGGCATTTATGTATCCGGTGGTAATACTGGAAAACAAAGTGCTTAGGGCCACGGCCAAGACTCATAAAATAGCTGTGTTCAAGAATCATCATACTGAACTAGGAGAATCAATAACACTATTCGAAATCTGAAGTTCCTATAGATGCCAATCATTCTGAACCTCAATGGATAAAGTGAGATGCCAAAACTATTCAAGAGGCAAAAAGCTATAAGTCCCGCTCATATGATTGAAGCTATGTTTCATTGATAGTTTGGAATTTATAGTATGTTCTATTCTTTTTATCCTATTTTGATTTTCAGTTGCTTGGGGACAAGCAACAATTTAAGTTTGGTGTTGTGATGAGCGGATAATTTATACGCTTTTTGACATTGTTTTTAGTATGTTTTTAGTAGGATCTAGTTACTTTTAGGGATGTTTTCATTAGTTTTTATGTTAAATTCACATTTCTGGACTTTACTATGAGTTTGTGTGTTTTTCTGTGATTTCAGGTATTTTCTGGCTGAAATTGAGGGACTTGAGCAAAAATCAGATTCAGAGGTTGAAGAAGGACTGCTGATGCTGTTGGATTCTGACCTCCCTGCACTCAAAGTGGATTTTCTGGAGCTACAGAACTCGAAATGGCGCGCTTTAAATTGCGTTGGAAAGTAGACATCCAGGGCTTTCCAGAAATATATAATAGTCCATACTTTGGCCAAGAATTGACGACGTAAACTGGCGTTCAACGCCAGCCTTCTGCCCAAATCTGGCGTCCAGCGCCAGAAAAGGATCCAAAACCAGAGTTGAACGCCCAAACTGGCACAGAAACTGGCGTTCAACTCCACAAATGGCCTCTGCACGTGCAACACTCAGGCTCAGCCCAAACACACACCAAGTGGGCCCCGGAAGTGGATTTATGCATCAATTACTTACTCATGTAAACCCTAGTAGCTAGTTTATTATAAATAGGACCTTTTACTATTGTATTAGACATCTTTGGATTACCTTATGATCCTTTGATCACGTTTTAGGGGGCTGGCCATCTCGGCCATGTCTGGACCTTCCACTTATGTATTTTCAACGGTAGAGTTTCTACACTCCATAGATTAAGGTGTGGAGCTCTGCTGTTCCTCAAAGATTAATGCAAAGTACTACTGTTTTCTATTCAATTCATCTTATTTCGCTTCTAAGATATCCATTCGCACCCAAGAACGTGATGAAGGTGATGATTATGTGTGACGCTCATCACCATCTCCCCTATGAACGCGTGCCTGACAAACACTTCTGTTCTACATGAAATAAGCTAGAATGAATATCTCTTAGATCTCTTAACCGGAATCTTCGTGGCGTAAGCTAGAATGATGGCGGCATTCAAGAGAATCCGGAAAGTCTAAACCTTGTCTGTGGTATTCCGAGTAGGATTCAATGATTGAATGACTGTGACGAGCTTCAAACTCGCGAGTGCTGGGCGTTGGTGACAGACGCAAAAGGAGGGTGAATCCTATTCCAGCATGATCGAGAACCGACAGATGAATGGCCGTGCTGTGACAGAGCATGTGAGCATATCTTTCACTGAGAGGAGGGGATGTAGCCACTGACAACGGTGATGTCCTTGCATAAAGCCAGCCATGGAAAGGAGTAAGATTGATTGGATGAAGATAGCAGGAAAGCAGAGGTTCAGAGGAACGAAAAGCATCTCCATTCGCTTATCTGAAATTCCTACCAATGAATTACATAAGTATCTCTATCCTTATTCTATTATATAATATTCGAAAACACCATTATCACTTTATATCTGCCTGACTGAGATTTACAAGGTGACCATAGCTTGCTTCATACCAACAATCTCCGTGGGATTCGACCCTTACTCACGTAAGGTATTACTTGGACGACCCAGTGCACTTGCTGGTTAGTTGTATCGAAGTTGTGACATATTATGAATGTGTAATCACGATTACGCATACCAAGTTGCTCACGTGCCAGGAATAGTTTGAGCCTGGACATCACAATTTCGTGCACCAGGCACTCATCCCTCGAAATTATTCCTCCTGAGTATACGTAACAGAGAGACTAATCCGGGAGTTGCCGATCGAATTTTGTGTCGGGATTGGCACTATAACTGACAAGTGATATCACGAGCCAAATAGGATAGACATTCATCATATGCATCTTCTACTTATTTGTTTGCTTTGCTTAATTTCGGTTATGCTTAAATGAACCACGTGTTTACTTGCTAATTGTTCTACTTGTTGTACATGTACTTTACTTGTGCTTTAATTGTATGAAATTACTTGTGTTTTCTGTTGGGATTGAGGAGATTCGGTAGGCGGTGGCAATAGGATCGCATGGAGCTTAGGCTGACGAAGGCTGTGGGACAGTGGTGCTATGTTAGTTAGAAATTCCTTAAGTTAGAATACCCTATTTACGGTTTAAGTTAATTATTTGTTTCAAGGTTGAATATTCTGTATCAATGTGAAGTTCTAGGATTGCCTTTGGCATCCCAAAACCTTATATCTTACATCACTGGACACTGTTACCATACTGAGAACCTCTGATTCTCATACCATATATTGTTGTTGTTTTTCAGATGCAAGTCACAACCCACCACGGTGAGTTTACGGATACGGTGACAGAGCGGAGGATGATCTTCCTTATGTTTTATTTCACTTTACTTTTGTTGTAGTATTCTCTCACCTTTTGTATATTTAACGTTTTTGCCTTAGAGGCTTTATTTCTAAAAAACTTTGAGAGATAGGCTGTTGCTGTTTTAAACTTCAAAACTCTGTTGTATTGTCTGTATTTGACTAGCCGGCCTAAACTCCGCAGGCTGTGACTAGTCCTCTTTTTTTATATCATACTTATATATATCTGGTTCACATTAGTTATTACCTTGTGTATCCTGGAGCTATCTATAAGGCTTTATATATATTATGTCTTGTTATGTTCGTACCTACGCGCTTAGTTACCGTGTGTGAACATTTCGTGCTTTGTAATTCCACATATGCGTCTTTGAGCTTTTATTCCTTCATCGGGCTCCTACTATTACTATTTCTTTCTATATATATAGTATGGTATGAGCTTTAGAACTGTCGTGGCATTTTGTTATCCTTTGCTTTACGGCTAGAGGTAAGGCTTAAGGTGATAGGGTGTTACAGAAATATAATAGGCCTGATACAACTCTAATAAAATTGACATGTAAGATAGAAATGCCAATGAAAGATATCGGTGTCCTAAAACTATTACTTTAAAAGGTTTTGTGTCATGTTAGGAAAAGTAGCAATATTTCACTAATATAAGAGCATACAATTAACATAAAATGGTGGAGTATTACCAATATCATACTACAATTTTAAAAATATGCATGACGATCAAGATAGGAACAACCAAAATAAACATGCACGGTAACCAATGGCAAAATAGGCCTTTAACTTATAGCTAATTCAATAGTTAGTTGTGCTAGACTATACAAATATTTTTAATTATTTAATAGTCAAATACACATCATAGTTCTTTTACTGTATAATAAATAACAATTATATTATTTGGTATTGTGCAAATTATCGACAAACTAATTTTATAAAGGTAGAGACCATTGTCAAAACATGTAAAAAGATTTATAAAAGCATACTATGCAAGCATTAAACCCAAAACATAATCCTTCATTTCTCTAACACTTAAGGGAAGCTGTTGTGTGTTGCATGTAAAAAATGAGTGACATATCTCCCAAAAGAATTCCTCTCCCACACCTTAATAATGACATTGTCTGAAAATTTTTTGTCAAGGCAGACCCCAAAACAGTTGGCAAGTGCAGAACTTTGAGCAAGATATGGTGCCTCCGACTCTCAACGCCATTGTTCATCGAGCAAAATTTTTAGGCGAACAAGAATAAGCACAGGAGTATCATTGTTAGAGCTGGGTATCCCCCAAATGACAAGAGATGTCATTGGTTTCTAATGGCCAATTTAGATGATGATGCGCAATCTCAACTCAATATACCCATTAATATCAACCATTTTGGATTATATACACTGATAGGTATAGGATCTCTGTAGCATCTTCAATAAAGAAAAAAGTCTCATACACCAACCTTTAGCGACGTATATTCACTCTTAAGAAAAGAATGTACTAGGTTATAAAATTAGGGAGCAGTCACGGTTTTCTTAGTATCAGATTAGTTCCAAAACCCATAAAAATATATGATTTATATCATTAGAAACTTGAATTCGTTATGAACGTGTGAATATAAAATTTACATGATTCCGAGTCCGTTTGTTATATTAATTATTAAATAGAAAAATAGTCACTAAGAAGGCATCAATCTGCTAAAAGAAAGAGTTAAAAGTATTGAGTGATGATTAAAGTAAAGCCCAAGATGCCATGGGAATCTGTTATTGGCTGCATTTGTTTTTGAGAACAGGACAAGATAAGACACTGAGAACAAGACATAAAGAACAGAGACACAAAATTTTGTGTTCTTGTATTCTGTTTGGTGATAAAATAGAATAAATTATGAAAATCTAATTTATTCTTATTTTTTTCATTCAATAAATTTGAGACGAAAAATATAATAATAAAAAAATATAATTATGAAAAATTAACAAGAATAATAAAAGAAAAAATAAAAAATAAGTTGTGTCTCTTGTTAATGTTTTCGTGTCCTTCCTGTCAGGATGGACACAATATACACTAATTCAGTGTCTTTGGATGCATTGTCTCTGTCCATGTCTCCTTTGTTAAACACGATTTTGTGTCTCTGTGTCTTTGTCTTAGTGTCCTATTTCTGTAAACAAACGCAGCCATAGGGACGCTTACTATATATAGCTCAGTGGGAATGGCGATATGTATCGCTCACTTGAGACTATGAGTACGGCCTAGTGAGGACCGCGATACTTAATACTCACTTGAGACTGGAAGAATGATTCCCATGAGAACAACAATACATAACACTCATAGAAGGAATGTTTTCTGAGATAGGGACGGCGATACGTAACGCCTATTTCAGGAATGTTGTCGGGTGCGGATAACCAACCGACACGTGAGCTCATGGCCTGCACTAGGAAAGGCATGCGCCATATTGTTTACACATGTGAATTACTTTTGATTGTTTACTATAGCTTTCTACTTGTCTGTGATTATTTCTATTTATCTGCTATATAATTGTACTCTGTTGCGATTTTCTGTTTAGCGAGAACCTAGAAACCAAGACCCTAGGATCCATTTTTCCCATTTACCCTACTAGAAATCTTAGGTTTTCATCCTCTTTCTTCCCACGTTCACAGATGGGATCAACAGTGATATTCTTTGAGGTTCCTCTTGTCTTGAGCTATGAAAACCCTGAGCAGGGTGGAGTCTTCATGTGGGGCATGCCAAGAACCTGCATCTATGCTTTACGCGATCGTGATTTTAGATTCTCTGTACATAGCCCGTATTTTGATCCAGACATGCCATACGAGTCTTACCTGCATCTATGCTTTTGTAGTATTTTAGAGGGATATGATTTTCCAGTAGATCGGTTCTAGTTTAGGAGACCCGTGTGAGGGTTGGGACTGGTTTTTCATATTTTGTCTATGTATATATTTGATGTAGTTACTCTGTATTTGGCATGTACTTTTCGACTCATGTTATATATATATATATATATATATATATATATATATATATATATATATATATATATATATATATATATATATATATATATATATATATATATCCTCATATATCTATCCTGTAATATTACTGCGATTATTATTATGTGGTTGTGTTTTTACCACACCAAAATAGAAACAGTTTTATTTAATCATGCTAATCCGACAAAGTCTTCTAGGAATGTTTGATAAAGAAATTCCGAGTCTAGAGTCAAGTAGACTCGTACGACAAGTAATACCTGAACGATTGATATTGGTCCTGGCGTGTTAAAAGTTTTGTCGTTACAAAACACTTGTACTAAAGGTATCTGAGTGGGTGATTAAAGAGTGGTAGAGACGAATATTCGACACGAATAATCAACAGGCTCTTCCATGTAAAAAAGAGGGAGTGATACCTATAAGGATACTTCGTTAAGTCAAAAAAATCAAATATATATTAGATTTAGGGTTAAGATATCATATCTAACTGATGTAAGGATTTTCGTCGGTTAGGAATTTCACACAAATAATCTCGTCGAAGTATAGTCCAAACAAACAAACAATCCTTAAATCAAAGGTTAGTTTTGGTTGTCACAAGTTCAACCCAATAAAAATAACCGAAAGTATTAGTCTCGGGTTGTTCTCCCTAGAAATTACAATCGAGTGCTCAATTATTGGTTATGAGTTTCACGGGTTGGGTTGAAAAGTGCAAGAAATTAAAAAGGCAAGAATTTAAATGATAATAAAGTAAATCAAACACTAAAGATAACAAATACTAAAGGGAGACATTCATGGCAAGGATTGAGAATCAAGGCTTTCTATCCTAGTCATTAATCATAATACAATAATTAACAAGAGCCAATCCTATTTCGTCATCCCTAACATCGGAAGAAGGTACAATGTTATCTTCACATTGAGAGAAAGTCAAATAAGACTAGTTAATCTCAATCCATAAGTCCTAATCAACTTACTAATTGAATTAGCAAGAGATTAGAGTCAATGGAAATAATATTAACTAACAACTCTAGATCACCAACATAAGTTGGGTATTAATGACTCAAGATTGCCTAATTTCTCTTTCCAAGTCAAGAATGCTCAAAAAGCTACTCTAAAGTCCAACCAAATATTTTGTCAAAAACTTGGAAGGTATAAAAGTGAAGCATCATAAAATTGCAATAATAATAAAATCTACAACTACCCAATGCAAGGAATCAACAATAACAACTAAAGAAAGCAACATTAAACATGAAATACCTCAAATTGCATTAAAGGAAATTGAAATTGACAAGAGTGTTTATAACATAAAATGACATAAAAAAGAAATTAACAAAAGGAACTAAGAGAACAAGGATGTAGAAACAAGAAATTGCAAAGAAAACTAGATGAAAACAAGAACTAGAACCTAAATCTAAGAGAGTTTGACCTAGTTCTACCCTAATTTTAGAGAGAAGAAGGAGCTTCTCTCTCTCTAGAAACTACCTAAAGCATAATTCCTACACTACATAATTGCTCCCCCTTATTCCCTCTTGAATTCTGCATCAAATAGTTTCAGAAATGAGATGGATTTGGGCCTAGAAGGCTCAGAAATCGCCTCCAGCATGTTGCCTTTAATGAGGTCACGTGACCAACGTCACGCGTGCGCTTGGTTGACGCGTGCGCGTCGCCTGGCAAATTGCCTCCTCACGTGTACGCGTGGATAACGCGTGCGCGTGGATTGGAAAATGTCCTCCTCACGCATACGCGTGAATGATGTGTGTGCGTGGCCTTGAATCCTCCAAATGTTCATTTTTTCGTGAGTTCTCCACTTTGCATGCTTTTTTCTTCACTTCTTCCATCCAATCCTTGTCTTATAAACCTGAAATCACTCAACGAACATATCAAGTCATCGAATGGAATTAAAGTGAATTAAATTTAGCAATTTAAATGCCTAAAAAACATGTTTTCACTCTTAAGCACAAATTAGAGAGAATTACAAAAAAAATACTATTTCATTAAATAAATATGAAATAAGTTGATAAAATCCCTTAAATTCAACACAAAATAAATCATAAAATTAGAGTTTATCACTAACAAAGTTGTGGGGCTCCCTCTTATGTGGTGACTAGTGAACAAATAAGTTAATGGGAAAGGGAGCTTCTCTTTAAAGAGGATCAAATATGTTCCCCCTTGGGAGGCTCTTCGACATTGCTGTGAGGACCATGATCCAAATGCTCCGAGATCACTTGTGCGTGGATCAGTCCTTGTGGGGTCAGGTTGTGGGGAGGCTTAGGACCGGTGCGTTGGGCCAATCCATAATAACACTCAAAATATACGCAACAAAAATATCAAATTATTAAATATATACTATAAAAAAAAAAAAAGAGATTATATGCAGTTTCTCGAGCACATATATTTTAGTGTTAAAAATAAGAGAGTTTGCTAATGTTGATTCAAAAGTTAGAAAAAAATAAAAAAAAATATTGGTCACCTTAAATTTATTTTTATTATTAAAATTTGATATTTTTTGTTAAGTGAAATGACCAAAAAAAATTTTAAAAGATAAATATAGAGATTGATTTTTTTTATGTGTATATTTTTCAAATAGTTATCTGAATATCTTCATAAAATTTCATATCAAATGCACAAGCAAGTAGATAATCAAATACAAAAATTATTTACTATTTATAAAAAAAGTAATTTTTTTTATTATTTTGTTAACATTTAAAGACATTTTGAGAATATTTTATAATTAAAATTTTTTTAAGATATTTCTGTTAATAATTTGATAATTCGAGAGCATTCTTGTAGTTAACTATTTTTATTTTTACAAGTGTAATAATTAGTACCATGTTCGAAGACTATTTTTTATTCAATATTATTATATTCTATTTGTGTCCCTAACGTTTAAATCGTCCTATTTGTATCTCTAACGTTTGTAAAAGTGATTCAATGTTATCCTGCCGTCAATTATACATCATGAGCGCTTTAGTTTGAGTTTTAAAAATCTCTTCTTGAAGTTAGAATACAAATGTTTGGGATAGAATTGATGATCTACTCCGAAAAATAGCTCATCAAATATTGAAACTAATTCCTACAACATTTACATAATTCACTTTTATAGGGATATAATTGAATATAAACATAAATAGTGGGTATAATACTAAAATCTAACACATCCAAGTGAGACCTAATTGAGAATGAATACATCCAAGTGAGAATAATTGAAAAATATAATCTGATTTGTTAGTATAATTGATAGTAGGATAACATTGAATCACTTTTATAAACGTTAAGGATATAAATAGGACGATTTAAACATTAGGGACACAAATAGGACTTATCCCAAACGTTGGGGATAAAAATGATACTTTACTCTTAGAATAAAATAACATATAGGTCAATTAATTTGTTGAACAAAAGAAAAACATTAATAAAATCACAATGGTTATGCTCGTATACTACTCAATAAAAGAGACGTTTTTAGTTTTTTTTTTTAGCAATATAAAATGTTAGTTTTTATGATTTTTTTTTTTTTTTAAAACTAGTTTTTATGAACTTTGGTCCTCTATCTTTATGATCTTTTCACGCTCCTTGTAATAGCCCGTAGGAAGTATGTATTAAAATAATTAAAATATTTTTGTCACAAAAGAAAGGAAAAAGAAAAAAAACAGGAAGAAACAACCTTAAAGGGAGGCTGGAAGTCCCTATGAAGGATGGTACAAATATTATTCATGGTTCTAACCATTCAACAATGTTGTTTTGCACTAGCTTCACTTTAACAATCTAATTCCAATCCATAATAATCTCATGAATTCTATTCACTATATATATCATTGTCTACACTAGTGCGAGCAGGGCTTTACTTCTTGGACTGCAACACAAACATTTAGATTATTATTTGTTTTACAAGTCACTTGTCCAAAACCACACTTCTAAACTAAAATAAGCCTTTTCCAATGCGAAAAAAACTCAGTGATGCAAAACAAAAGCATGTGCAAGGATCCATGTACAACTTTTCGTCCGACAGAGAAACTCACGTGCATTTGTCTTCATATAAAGTTAATAATTAAAAATTATTAGATGATTATTTAATCAAATTTATCAAATCATCTAATAATTATTAAGTCACATGCATGTGATCGTCGAGCCTTCACCTTCGTCTAATTTCCACTAGCATCTTGAATAATACACCTAACATAAGAAGATTGATCAACAATAAAAATATTAATATCACGGTTTACCTTAACTAAATGAATTACAGAAGTGGGCAACCAATCATTCAATAAAAAGGAAGATATAATAGTTATATGAAAAGAGTAGACTCAATCTAATTTTTTAGCAGTATTTCGACTAAGAATCATTACCTTTTTGAAAGATCACGGAACAGTTGGATTGAAAATGTCGTTATTGCAGTCTCTTCACACCCGCTAACTATTGACGGATTTGGTTTCCAACGTACAAATTAAAAATCTTTAATTGCTTCATGATTAAAATATGACTTTAATCTAAAATAAACAATAAGCGTATGTATATAGCAAAAGTAAATAAATATCGAAGATCAACTGCAGCACTAAGTGTTTGTTTGGATTAGATTCTTTGAACGAAGAAAGTACTTTTTTAAAAAGAATTTATTAAATTTTAAATATGTTTAAATACATTTTTTTAAACCAACAATAGTTTATTTTTTAATAAAGTAGAAACAAAAGAATTTTCAATCTTTAAATTAAAAAAAAACTTTCTAAATGAAAAATAATTTTTTTAAATAAAATATTAATATTTTTATTTTAAAAACCAATTCAAATTGACTCTAAATATTTAAGAAAAATATTAAGTGACTAATATTTTTTTATATTTGCATTTTCATTTGAGTCAATATTAGTCAACTTTTCATTTCTCTAACTAAAATATTGACCCATAATATTTTCCAAATGCAACAATATCATCTATCCTATATCATTATATTTTTCGTCCTGCACATATAACACTTTGGCATAATGAGAATCATGAGAAAAATCCTAATTAATAATTAGCAAGTAAATTAAAAGAAACATAAGAAAACTACAAAATTTAGAATAAAAGGTTGTCCTCCTCCAATCCGTCAACAACTGATTTTTCCACTGAAAGAATTTCTTCGCATGGAGTTAAAAGTTGAAGACAAATGGGTAGGCATAGAACAAGAAGATGACATAGACAACAAATTAGTATCACTCCTTTGAACAAGCGACCCTTGCTTAAGCATCTTCCTCCTATATTGCATTAACCCAATTAACTGGTTGTAATCTCCACTCTTATTACGCCCATATTGACAATTATTATTTTCTGGCCTTCTTCTTGCAGGACGCACCACATAGAACCAAATTGAAGTGTAAAATATAGCCAAAGTTTTACCCCACATGACCAAGAACAAAAGACTGACCAAAAGCATGTATGTAGCTGTGTAAGCATCATAGGAGCAACATTCCCTCTTATAATTGATGTAAATTTGGCCCTGTTTTGGGGTCCTAGGATGATTTTGTGAGAAGGGTGTTCTAGGTGCATTAATATTTTGTGGCGAAAAGGGGGTCCTATTGGAAACACTTTGTGGCGAGAAGGGTGATTTGGGTGAGGAGGAGTGCGTTGTTGTTGCATGATGAGGGGAAAATATTGAACCAAGACGAGAGGAAAATGAACTTGTTGAGCTTATAGAAGCCGAGGTGGTTAATAGAGGGGAGGAATTGTTGGAAGGATTTGATGGTAATGAGGTGGTTCGGAGATTATGCAAACGCATGTTTTTTATTGTGAGTGTTGGGGTTAAGACTTTGCTGTTATTGTTATCTTGGATGGGGCTAAAGGAGTTCAGGCTGGGGCTGGAGCTGCTGCTAGTGCTAATGCTGCTGCTGCTGCTGCTGTTATCGTTGCTGCTCATGTTGCTCAGGCTGCTCATGCTGCTGCTGCTGCTATTTGATCTTAATTTTCTTTCCTTCCTTTCTTTTCTTTTGTTAGAAAGTGTTCTTACCTGTTAAAACCATCATTATTGGGGACAAAATGTTACATTTTTCTAATAATATAGTTTGAAAAAAAATTATTAAAAAGTATGTAATTGAATGATTGGCTATATTGTAGGAAAATTAAATTCTTAAATGAAATTAAAAAAAAAATCATTAATCAGTGAAATCAATAAAAAAAACTTTAGTTACAAAATTAGATTAATTACATGTTTGTCATGTTTGCTTATTCCGAAATAAATATACAAAAATATTATTTATACATAAATATTTCTATATTTCTTTTATATTTTTTATGTATTTATATATAAATATATATAATTTAATTTTAATATTTATTTTATAACAATTTTGATATACACCTAACATAATTAATATATATTATGGTATGTAGAGAAAAAATAAAAATAAAAACAAACCAATGATGTCTCTTTAATGGCCTTTCTGAGGGCCTGCCACTTGCTCTTTCTCCGGCGAGTCTCTCCTCCGGGAGACAGCAGCATGTCGTCGTCGTCGAGGGTGGCAGTGGGCTTGAAACACGTTAGCAACCTGCTCCTTCTGCTCATACTGCTCGTGTCGCTGCTATTGCTGCTGTTGGTGCTGCTATTGCTATTGCTCCTTTGCATGCCATGATTAATTATGAATTCCATGGAGTCCATCAATATATCTCACAAAACGAATTGAGAAATAGGCCTAATTACTTTGAAGGAAATGGAAGATGAATAAGGAGAAATAGAATAATTCTTATGTTGTTGATGCTAAATAGCCTATGAAGAAAAAGAAAAATAAGAACGTTGTTAATTTGTTATTGTTATAGATAATTATATATATACTGTTGGAGAAAGCGGTTAATTAAACAACTATTAAAGGAGAAAAATAGAGAAGCGTGGTGGCGTTTGAGATTCCGTGGGTTCCGTTAGTTATTACAGTTATTTGATTTGACTTGATTTGCTATCGCTACAACGAAGAAGTGCTTGGCATCTAATAAAATCTTTTAATTAAAGTAATATTAAGTAGTTATTATGGATAAGACTTAGGTTTAATGTCTTTAAATAAATTACGAGATGTAAGTCATGTAACAGAAGAAATAAAATTAAGAGTCAAATTGAATGAAATAAAGTGTAACATTAACAAATTAAAAATAAGTCTATTATTATCATATCAAATCCGTTAACAACGCTTATTTTAACGCCACATCATGTTGAGGTTTAAAAATGAGAAAGCCAGGATAATTGTTGTGGAAGTGACCGCGAGTTATTAATTGGAATGTAAATATAATAATGATTATTTGATTAGTTCAGGGTGGATGTTCTATTTTATTCTATTTATCGTCTACCCAGCGAGTTGCTGTTTGTAGAGCAGTTAACATCAACTTTTTGTTATAATAATTAAATAATAGTAATTTTTTAAGAATTTAATTTTGACGTTAAATTAGTATAAAACATTTTATACAATCGTCTAATCACATTAAAAATAATTGGTTAACTTTAAATTAAACCTCAAAATTATTTCTAAAATTATATTTGAATCTCGAAATAGTATCTTAAGTTAATAGTTATTTAATTTTGTCTTTAAAATTACACTCCATAATTTCTAGTAGTCTTTAAAATATTTTCTGTCTATCCACTTATCATAAAAAAAACTAAACTGTATGCACTGATTCCTAGAACGCTCGCACTTAATGACTAACTGATGTGGTAAAAGAATTTTTTTTTTTTGTAATTTAATCCCTTTCCCCTCCATTAAAACCTAATTCCCAACTTATTCTACTCTTTTCATATAATCATAAAACAACTTTAATTCCCATTTTATTAACAAGTTAAATTGCACATAAGCCACACGCTGCCGTATTGGAATCACATTCCTCAAGGTGGGGTCTTTCTTTGCGATCATCAAATTGAGGTCGTCGTAAATTAAATTGAACGTTGCTCTTCCCATTCTAAATGCTTTTCTAAACTCTTATTTTTTTCGATGTGGGAGTAGTAGTTGTCATGGTTGGAATGGTGGCGGAGCGTGGCGGTAGGGTTGCGGTATTCTTGCACGTCGAGGACTGAGAACGAAGTAAGGATACCGCCATTAAGTTTTTTCATTTTCTTGTTATTCATGTTCTTCTCCTTTTTGTTGCTATTTGTCGTCTCATTCTTCTTCTTAGGCGGCGTTGATGCAGTGGCATTTTCTGGCGGTGGGTTGGCATTCGTGGTAGTTCATTTGAAAGAGTATGGAATGGAGGAAGGTTAAGAGGAATTGTGGGTCTTTAAAAGTTGAGATTTTCATACAATGCAATGAAATAGAAGTATGAAGTGTTGGTGTATAAGAAGACTAAATTGCAAAAATAGGGTTTCTTTCGCTACATCAGCTAGTCATTACAATGCCAACATTGAAAGAATTAGTTTAGCTCAACTTTTCAATAGCAATGATAGACGGAAAATGTTTTAGGGACTATTATGAATATCAGAATACAAGTTTGAGAACAAAATTAGATAACTATTAATTTGGGAGACCATTTTGAGACTCGAGTGTAACTTCAATAATCACTTTGAGACTTAACTCCTTAACTTTTTAGTAAGAAAATTGATTTTATATTAGACAAGTGAATAATAAATATTAATATGTCTATTAATTTATTCCTGCTACACATACAAACCTTTTTGGCAAACAAGTCCAAACAAGTTATTAACCCTAATCCAACAAAACCCACTTACATAACGCGCGCATGAAATCACGCCGCTCTTTTTCGTGTTTCTTATTCTTTTTCTTCGCGTTTCTCGTCCGATGTAAGAACCGGAGTTTTTCACGTAAAGCCGTTTTAATAATAATAATAATTTTAGTACCCGGGATAGATTCAAAATTTAGAAGTTTTAATTTGAAAATAAAAAAGTGAAATTTGATTTTAATGAATTTTTCTGAGTTGGAAAATGTATTTCTTTCGAAAAGTTTTTGTAAAAATACGAACTGACACTACCGGCTCTAGTCTTTCCAGTACTGCGTATTTTGGAAAATAAGATTTTGAAAGTTGATTTATTATTTTGAAAGGATAAATATAATTTAGAATAAAAAACCGGACACTAATTTTAAAGGTTTTAACTCAAAGTGGGCTAAACGGACCAAAAATGCTAACGGGTTGGACTGGACCCAAACCGGACCAAGGCCCAACTTATATAAACCCATTAATGAGCATTTCAGCTCATTTGATGCAAAAAGAGAGAGGGGTGCAATTTGAGAGAAGAAAGGAGACACTACAAGGATTTTGCTCATTTGTGGCAGTTTTTTTTTCTGTTTGTGGCGGTTTCAAACCCCACAAAAAGGATTGTGGCAGTTTCAAAAACTCCCAAAATTGAAGGTGCCACGAGCTCCTTTGTGGTGGTTTTTCACAACCCCCATAATTCCATTTGGTGGCGGTTTTCTATCCCTTTTGTGGGGGTTCTGTGCTAGCGTTTTGTGGCAATTCTTGGCTAATTATTGTGGCGGTTTAGAACCCCATAAAAAGAATTTCCAATTAAAAAAAACACATTCATGTGGGGTTTCAACCTCCACAAAGATGTCAATATTATTCATAAACAATTAATCTGAATACTAGAATTACATTATTATACTACTAAACAATTATCATTTAAAAGAAATCTTTAAATAAGACACATTAAAAATTTAGAAGGAAATTAAAATATTACATATTTGAACAAAATTTATCCCTTATAAAAACTATAAAAACTATAAATATTTATGAGAATGATCAACACTAAACTATAAAAACTACCCATATTTATCCCCTGAGAAGCAACCAGAGAGACATGAGGAAAAGGCTTCTTGATTGTTGATATGTACTGAAATCCTCCAAGTGCAGAAATCGGATAAATCTATATTAATTGATTCTTTATATTAATTGTATTAATAGAAGAACAAGAATGTAAAATGAAAATTATCAGCACAAATCTAGAAAAAATTAGAGTCGGGATCAGGAGATTAGTGCATCCCTCCTATGAGCCGAAAACAGATGAAAAAATGCAACGCAAGAAAAACCAAAAGTGCATACTCCTCCATGCAACAAGTGTGCACATGCACACTCTTATCTATATTTGATTATTTGAATGTTCTTCAACATGGTAAACTAAACAGAACATTAGAAGGCCAACCTCGACCATTTTAGCTCCTGCTTCACATGCAGACAATATCTGTATTAAGAATAATAAATGAAGATCAAACGAATGCTCGAAAAGATGCACAAGGTGTGGACATTAAGGAAGCAAGCATTCATGTTAATAGAATCTCTAAATTAAGCCTTACTTCAGTTGGAGTCATTGTGCCAGGAATGTATAAAACTTCACCATTCTGAATGTAATACATAACATCCTGGTAATTGATCGGAGCGCCCAAAAAAAAAGAAATAAAGAAAAAGAAAAAGAAAATGAAAGAAATAACAAAACATTGTGACCAAGCACTAGCAGTTGTTATCTGACATCCTAATATACTACTAAGATCTCAAAATTCAAACCTTAACAATTGCTGGAATCATAAAAAATTTTGCTCGAGCATTGATTGCAGCTTTTGCATCCTCAATCTTGAGAACAGTCCCAACCTAAGAGCAGATGAGAAGAAATGTAATCTCATGTAACGATTATCTTAAAGGAAGCCTTTTTTTTTCTTTTCAAATTATTTTTATTAGAGTTAATTGAGAGTTTTGATGATCTATATGTCAATACAAATCATAAGAATCTGAAATAAGGTTGTTTTACAACCATTGATAATAATCACAATATGATGCTTCAACCAGCAGATCGAGTCCATGGTGATGCTTTATATACAGACACAATCTCAAATTTCAATGAAACGAGACAATGCAATGATGCTTCTCCATATCATAAACTTGATGTAGGTTCATGTGAACATATACACCAAAACAAAGAATATTGGAAGAAAGAGAAACCAGAAACTTAAATGGTGCAAGCATACTCCGAGTGCCATAGTCGGGTGCTCCTTGACCAGCTAGTTTAGAACCTAAAAAGACCATGATTAGAACAAATCTATCTCCTGCTACATAGGTCTGTATAAGAATAGGCAGAATTCAATTATATGGCAGAACTACAAATCTATGATCTCCAAGAAATAGCCATGTTTAATGATTTTGCACCCAGTGGGATTCTGCCTAGGCAAAACTGATGATTTATTACCTCTTCAGTGACAACACTATAGCTGACTAGGTATCGCTATGCATTTAGGGGATACCCTCCATCACAACCAGATCCACACAAAAAGCCACAGCATGCGAGAAGATCGTTCACACAGAGAGAGATATTCTGCAATTAAATATATAGAGCATAAATTCCTCTTTAAATATCCTCAATAAGATATGTATTTATTGATATTCACACACAGCAATATGTTGCTCAGTAAGAAGAATACTTACCACATCAAAATGAATGCAAAATCGATCTGATAATGACTCTACAACACCAAATGCATGTCCTCAACACAGCATCATATATGCAAAATCGATCTGATAATGAACACATCAACACAGCATCATAAATTTCCTCATTCGATGCTGCGTGTCCTCAACAAAAATAAATAACTTCCCATCTGAGTCACATTCATCATCATTTGAAAAACAGAGAACTCTTCGTAACTGACTCATTTTTAAGAGAGAGAAAAATAAAAAATTCAAAATTTTTGAAGAAATAAAAACAATACCTCCACATGACAGGTGTAAGACATAATGGTAGAACTGCTGTGCAAAGATATGGGAGAAGGATAGAAGTCAACCAAAACCAAAGCCTTCACTGGCCTCATGAATGGCTAGTAACAACCGTTCTTGAAGCTGTTCTTTAGAGGTATACTCTGGAAGGTATAGTTGATTGAAGCTGTAGAAAGTAATTGGGAAAAGGGAAAAAGAAATTAGGATGGGACGGCCATCTGATTTGTAGCATATGAAAAAGAAAACTGCATACAAAACTCACCATGTATGAGCCGACGACAATCAATCTGGAGCTCCATATGCCTTGTGAATCTGAAACCTCTGAGGACCAGAGATGCCTTGCAAGGCCTTAAAACCTTCCAAAGGAACCTGATTACCAACAAGCTTACAACTATAAGTCTATGCCAACAAAAAACAAAACACACAACTACAACAGCACAACCGTTTACACCATACTTTTACAAACAAAACAAAAGTAGAGTATGAAAATTAACAATGTTCATAGTAAATCACCTTTGATGTTCCAGTCGCAAATTTCAGAAATCTTGCCATGTCTTCCTTGTTAAAAGTTTTGACCACCTCCCAAAACCATTGAACGACATTTGACGCCACAGTATAGCCAGTATATTCTGTATTGGCCTTCAAGTCTTCCACTGAAAAGAAATTAATGCTTATTAATGCTTAGAAGGATATCAAAGCACACTACATAATTTAACCAAATAGATAACTCTACGGCATAAAGTAAGGATATTAAAAATTGTAACCTTCTTAAGTCTTTCTTCCAGATTATATCCAATTTGGGATTAGATCGAAGCTAAGCCCTTCCACATTCACTTGGTCTGCTTTCTTTGGTTGTCTCTTGTACTCAAACCAGTCAATTCCTATAATACAGAATGTGTCATATACAATTCACATAATTAAAACCACAAATTTTAAATCTCGTACTAAACAAAAACAAATTCTCACCGTAATGACTTGGAACGACATGAAAATTCGTTCCACGAGATCTGATAGCTTCGAACGCAGCTTCAATCGAAGCTCTCAGAGACTCCAGCTCGCTCACCTTCCAGATCTTCTCATCCAGTGCCACCGAGTCTGTGAAGAAACCGCGCTCTGAGTGCTTCAAGCTGCCAGAGCAAAATCAGAACCAGCAAAAGAAGCCGCCGTGGAAGACGACGCAGAAATGGAATATCTAAGCATTATCTCAACGATTTGAATGGAATCGTCCCTGAAATACTATTCCGAGAGGCGAGAAATCCACAAATTGAGAGGCTCCACGATCACCTCGTCCTCCATTCATAACTCCAGCGGGTGACGTGTTGACGGAGGAAACTTAGCGGCAAGGAGATGAATGGCGGTGGCGATAGAATCCAGATTTTAGGGTTTCAGATCCTCGTTCTCTTTCTCGAGTAACTCCTTTATTTTTATTTTTGGTATGGGCTTGGTAAATATTTGTTTGATTTGGGCTTTTTATAATTTATTAGGTTAAAAACAAACCGTGGGAGTTTTTGTTAAATATTTAAAATAGTTACAAATAAAATTGATTGTGGAGGTTCTGATAACTCTCACTAAAAAACTTCCACAAACAAATAAAAATTTTGTAGTGAGAAGGGGTGATGTTACTATTCACATCCACCTTTTGGGAGCCATAACTTGAGCTACGGAACTCCGATTGACGAGCCGTTTACGGCCACGCGAAGCTCTTGTCAAGCTCTTCATTTCTATCTAAGAGAATCTGGTAAGAAATTGTGTCTTAAACTCCAATTTCCAGACCTAGAATTCTGCATTTTTGGGGTTATAGTTTTGAGTAGATTTTGTGGTTTTGCTTGTTTAGGTGATCTCTAGTAGCGGGTAATTATTGAATTTTACCCATAATCTTGTTGGGTAAGGTAAGGTTTCACTAAATCCTTGTGTTTAGTTATTTTGTGTATCTTAGGTTTTGATTTTGATATATATATATATATATATATATATATATATATATATATATATATATATATATATATGTGATGTTAGTTTGAGCTTTGGTGACTTGTTGGTGAGTTGAAAGCTTGTTGGATTCCAATCTTGGTACGGTGAGCATTTTGGGAAACGACCAAGGTATGGTTTCGGTCTCCTCTATGTAATATGTAATATTAATGGATACTTAGGCTAGTTGACCTTAAGATAGGTTGAAAGATGTGATTGAATGGTTAATTGTATATAAATGTATGCTTGATGATGGTTTGGATGTTGGATGAATGGGTTTGAATGTGATGATTTACATATTATTAGATGATGATTATTGATGAGTTGTGTTGGTGGGTGTTGAGAATTGAAGATGGATGTTGATGATGATATTGATTGTTGGTTATTGTGGTTGATGATGAATGTTGAGAATTATTAAAGTTTTTGAGAGTTATTGGTATTGTTGATGATTGATGATGAGTTGTGAAAATGTTATTGGTGAATGAGGAGAATTATGAGTCCTTATAATGATTTTGGATGTTGTTGAATAAGGATTTTGATGTGTGATGATATGTGTTGAAGATGATCTTGTGGTTTTGAATCGTGTGATTGGTGTGGATGAGTCTTATAATGGATTTGGTTAGTATTAGATATTGTTGGTGATGATTTCTAGAATTGATGAGGAGTTGTTTTGGTTGCTGTGGACTGTGGTTGTTGTTGGTTGATGATGATTATGAGTGTGGATTATGATTGAATTGGAAATTATGGATTGGTAGTGATATATGGTGCAATGGTTGAGTAATTTAGGTGTGGAATTGAGGAGAATGATATGAAAAGGGAAGATGTTGTGTGTGGTAGTGGTTTATGATGACTAAGCAGGTTTCGATTGGTTTTGAATGGAAAGTTGGTTAAAATTGAAGTTTTGAGGTTTTTGATAAAAATTGGTTTTGTGAACTTTGACGGATTATAACTTGTGCCTCAGTTTTCCAAATTTGTTGAAATTGTTTATAATTAAAGTTCATTGAAAAATCTTTCAATTGATATAAAGTTTGTAAAATTTGGATTTTTGTAGAGGAAGTTATGATCATTCAAATTTTGGTGTCAAAATCTGAAATTCTGCAAAGTTACAGAATTTTGTGATTTCTGGTAGGTGCGCACGCACACCCCTGTGATTTTTCGAACCTGTGCATGCACACATCCAATGAAGTTTTACAACTTGTGCGCACGCACACGTTGGGAAGGGCAGTCTGTTGAGGGTGCTAGCACACCTTGTGCGAGCGAACAGAATTGTAAAATTTGGTACTTGTGTTGTACACCTCTATGCGTACGCACACTTTTTGAAAATCTCTTTGGGCGTGCACACGCACACCCCTGTGCATACGCACATGCCCTGTTTTTCAACTAAAATTTTGTTTTTAAACTATTTCACCTTCCCAACAAGCTTGTATACTTCTGTGACACCTAATTAAGACCCTTGGGGCTTATTTTCGGACATTAAAACATGGAAAGGGTCCTAGAAGGTTTGATTTGGTATTATTTTGAAAAGTTAAAGAACGGAGGCTTAGGTTTCTAGTGTACTGAGGATGGGTTTGGTGGAGTGCGAAAGAAGAATGGTATATGAATTAAGAAATTGACAAACTAGTGAGTTCGGAATGGAAAGTTATGAATTGATGATGGTTATGATGAATTGAAAACTTGGAAACGAATGATTATGGTTGATGGAATGAGTATGAGTGGAAGTGTACTATGAGGAGTGGCCTCTGAGATTGAATACGTGATTATGATATGCATTATTATCCGCTGTAGGGGCTGTGGCAGTCTCCCGCCTACGTTCGGATGTGAGGCTTGAAGTTGGGCTTCTCACTCATGTTTATCGCTCAAGAGGAAGGTGGTAGGGCACTCTCCCTCGGAATGTTTTTCCTCTGAAAGGAGAAGGTGGTAGGGCACTCATCCCTCGGAATTTTCCTCCTGAGCATGGGTTTCTCTCTGGTTGCAAGGTGGTAGGGCACTAACCCACGGAATCATGTGGCATCCAGAGGAAGGTGGTAGGGCACTTATTCCTCAGAATTATTCCTCCTGAGTATGCGTAACAGAGAGACTAATCCAGGAGTTGTCGATCGAATTTTCTGTCTAGTTTGGCACTATAACCGACATGTGATATCACAACCAATAGGACAGACATTCATCATATACATCTTCTATTTGTTTGCTTGCTTTGATTACTTGAGCTTGCCTAATTGTATAATATGCCTACTTGCTTCTTGAATTACTTGTATTATATGAATACTATCTGTGTTTTACTTGCGTGCATTATCTGTGTTTGTCTGGTGCTGAGGAGGTTAGGTAGGCGGTGGCGATGGAATCGCACGGAGGGTAGGTTGGTGAAGGCTGTGGGACAGCGGTGACTAGTTTTAGTTAGAAATCCCCTAAGATTAGATACCTTGTTTATTATGTACGGTTTAAGTTATTTATTCTCGTTAAGTTTGACTATCTGTTTAATATGAAGCTCTAGGATTACCTCTGGCATTCCGGGGTCTTACATCTTACGTTACTGGGTACTGTTACCATACTGAGAACCTCCGGTTCTCATTCCATACGTTGTTGTTGTTTTTTAGATGCAAGTCGCAACCCACTGCAGTGAGTTGTGTGATGGTAGCAGAGCGGAGGATCTTATTCTATTTTGTTGTCATTTTGGTTACTTTGATTAGTACTCTCACTTTTGTACTTTACTTTTGCCTTAGAGGCTTACTTTGAGAGTGATAATTCTGTATAAGCTGTTTACTTTGAAACCTCTGTATGTCAGAATTTAACTAGTCGGCCCAAACTCCGCGGGCTGTGGCTAGTATCTTATGATCATTATACTCTTATATAATTATATATATCTTGTTGCCTCACATAGTGTATCATATCTCTTACGCTTATAGCTTTGTGTGAACGTTCGCGCTTTGTAATTCCGTATTTGAGCTTATTTCCTTCATCGGGCTTCTAGAATTATTATTCTTTCTATATATTTTTTTATATATAAGCCTTAGAATTATCGTAAACCCTTGATTAACCTTTGCTTTACGGCATGAGGTAAAGCTTAGGGTAATTAGGGTGTTACATCCGACAGTTTGTATCCCGCATTCCTCCTCTTCCTCCTCCTGCTTCTTCTTCTCCTTTTTCTTCGTGTTCATTCTTCTTCTCGCGTGTTTCATTTTCTTCGTCGTTCTTTTTATTGCTGTTGTTGTTGCTGCATTTTTTTCTCATTCTCTTTCTATTGATTTTGTAACATTATGTATTTTTTCTTTTTTGTTTGATTTTTTCCTCTAAAAAAGAATTAGGAGAAAATGAAATAAGAAGATGAAGAAGAAGCAGAAGATGAGGGGGAGGAAGATGAAGAGTTTTGAATTATGCAGAATTTATTAGAACAAAAATACACTAAAATTTCTTAACAATAACACATAAATTTCTTAGTTTTTACACCGAAATTTTGCTATAAATGCACAAAAATATTTTCATTAATGTATTTTTTTCTTTTTCTTCTTTTTCTTATTTTTTTTCTATCTTTTAGTTTTATGAATGTAGATTCATCATCTTTCAAGTAATTTTGCAGCATCATGTGTTTCTTCTTCTTCTTTGTTTAATTTTTTGTTTTTTTTCCTGTTAAGAGAGTAAAATAATGTGAGTTCAAAAAGACATGCATAAAATGATACCAGAAGCACTAGAACAAAATTCTATGATTTGCTACAAGAAATCGATGAACAAAATTCCTGATAAATGGACAAAAACAGTTGCAAATCACTCAAATATGTACAAAATAATATCAGAAGCACAATACCAATATTCTGTTGTTTAGTTACAGCATAAAGAGGACAATAGAAACAAGTACACCTCAATTCACATGAAATACACCGAAACACAAACTAAAATACATGGCTATTATTTTTTATTACATCGTACAATGTAAATTCAAAAAGATACGCAACTCAATGAAACATGCTTAAAATGATAGCAGAAGTACTAGAACAAAATTCTATTTCTTACAACAAATCAATTAACAAAGTTTCTGATAAATGGACAAAAACAGTTGTAAATCACTCAAATATATACAAAATAATATCAGAAGCACAATAACAATATTCTATTATTTAGTTACAGCACAAAGAGGACAACAGCAACAAGTACACCTCAATTCACACAAAAATACACCGAAAGATAAACAAAATACACCGAAACATAAACCAAAATACACGGGTATTATTTTTTTATTAGATCATACAATGTGAGTTCAAAAAGACATGAAACTCAATGAAACATACATAAAATGATACCAGAAGCAATAGAACAAAATCTATGGGTTGTTACAACAAATCGATGAACAAAATTCCTGATAAATGGACAAAAACAGTTGCAAATCACTCAAATATGTACAAAATAACATCAGAAGCACAATAACAATATTTTGTTGTCTAGTTACAAAATAAAGAAGACAACAGCAATAAGTACACCTCAATTCACATGAAATACACTGAAACACAAACTAAAATACACGGCTATTATTTTTTTATTATATCATACAATGTGAGTTCAAAAAGACATGCAACTCAATGAAATATGCATAAAATTTCTTCTTCTTCTTTTTTCTTATTTCTTTCTTTCTTTTAGTTGAATGAATGTAGGTTCATCATCTTCCAAGTAATTTTGTAACATTATGTGTTTTTTCATCTTCTTTGTTTGATTTTTTTTCTTGTTAAGAGAGTAAAACAAGAAGAAACTTAAGAAGATAAAACAAGAAGAAAAAGAAGAATAAGAAAAAAAAGATGATGATGATGACGATGAAAAAGAAGAAGAAGAAACAGTAAAAGATGAGAATGAGAAAGAAGAAGAGTTTTGAATTATGCAGAACTTCAGAATATAGATACACCGCAATGTCTTAATAATAACACATAAATGTCTTAGTTTTTACACCGAAATTTTGTTACAAATACACAAAAATAGTTTCTTTAATGTTGTATTTTTTTTCTTCTTCTTCTTTTCCTTATTCATTTCTTTCTTTTAGTTAGATGAATATAGGTTCATCCTCTTCATAGTAATTTTTGCAGCATTATGTGTTTCTTTTTCTTCTTCTTTGTTTGATTTTTTTTATTCTTGTTAAGAGAGTAAAACAACAAGAAACTTGAGAAGGTAAAATAAGAAGGAAAAGATGAATAAGAAAAAAAAAAGAAGATGATGATGAAAAAGAAGAAGAAGCAGCAAAAAATAAGAAAGAGGAAGAGAAAGAGTTTTGAATTATACATAACTTGTCAGAATAAAAATACACCGAAATTTCTTAACAATAACACATAAATTTCTTAGTTTTTACACCAAAATTTTGCTACATACCTCAATTAACTCAGAAATGCACCAAAATTACTTAATGATTGCGACACACAAACTCAGTTTGAAAATAACACACAAAAATGACTGAATTATCAACAAAAACACATCCAAATCAATTTTGGATCAAGCAACGTCATCAATATAGAAAAATTCTACGATAATGATAACAATAACAACGATAACGATAACGACAATACGTATAAAAAGAAGACGACGATGACTATAACGATGATGATCATGATGATGAAAATGATAGAGAAGAAGGAGGAAATGGAAGAAGGAGAAGAAATTCCAATGAAAAAAAGAAAGAGGAAAAGGAGGAGGAGGTGGTGTTGGTGACAACGATAATGAAAAAGAAAAATAACGAAAAAAAGGAGAAAACATGCAGCAGAGGCGCGAAGAAGAATGTGCGCGCGTGAGTATAAATGACTTGATTGGACTTGTATATAAAGATTAATTATAATTTATTTCTTAGACTAAAGTACCAAAATTGATCATGAAAGATTGTGACGCTGACAAATCTGATCATAAAAAAATTAAAATTAACGTATAACCATAAAAAATGAGTTTCTCCCGATAAGATTATCTTATATAAACTCAAAAAAACTATTTAAAATTCCCAAACCACCTTTCTAACTTAACCTAACTACTCCCAAATTCTAACCCGACTTTCCCCCACCATCTCAAACTTTTCATTGCCACCACTCCAACCTCATATCCCAAAAAGGCTTCTTGGCTAATCCCCTCGCTGGTTGCTACCAATGCGAACAACTCCTATTCCTTAGCACAATCCTTCACCTCCGATGACGGTGTTTGCAACGGCCAAGATCGCTTCCTCCGCGGCAACAACACCATCAACGCCGACTTCTACAGCTCCGAGGGTGTCATCACACCTCTGCTGTGCCCTATCGTTTGGATTTGGATTCGTGCAACTTGCTGGCAAGTCTCCTGTGAGAGGTGCTTCAGAGACACCGCAGATGTGGTTGTTGGTAGCAGCACATATCTCCAAGGGATGGAGGGAAACCTCCAAAAGCATTGAAAAATATCTCCAAAAAAAAAAAAAAAACGAGGGAGTGATATTGTTGTTAACTTGAAAAATAGCACATTTTTTTGTTTATTCATGTTATGAATCTAATTCGTTTTGGATTTTGCTATGTTTAAATCTAGAGTATATAAACGTTTTTATGGCTGATGGTTGATTTTTTAATTTGTGATTTTTTGTTTTTTATTTTTCTGGATTTTATATATCTTTTATTTTTATTTTTAATCTGGTCTTTTTATAGCTGATTTTAGAGTAGTAGTTTTTAATAAATAGTGAATTATTGGCTTGGTATCTTAATTTTACTTTTTATTTATTTATTTTAGGTTTGCTGGATGAAATTTTAAATTTTCAATTCTTTGGGAGTGTTACAGTAGAGTACATGGTAGTGATAAATAAAAGAGTTGGAAATGGGGTGAGAAAGAATTAGAATAAGGGGATAGTTAGATAAAACAAAAAAAAGAATAATTTAAAAATTTTGAATAAATTTTTAAAAGTTGAATAATTTTATCTAGTAAAATTCATCTTTTATGATTATAAGTGAATTTTAATTCTTTCATAATCAGATTTAGGAGTGACTAAATTTTTTATGGTCAATTTTAATATTTTATTCTTATTTTTTATTATAAAATCTAATATCTGCAATAATAACTAATAAGTATGAGATAATCAAGATGACAAATATATATTTCTTTACTAAAGATTATTTGAATTCAATATTTGAAATAACAAAACATTTTTTATGAATATACGAGAAGAACATTTTATGTGAAAAAAATTGTACACCAGATTCCTGAGTGATAAATTGATGATTAATAAAATACAAACAACTTATTCTATGTCTATAAAAGAAATGTTATTTAAATAAAAAAATTTAATTTTAAAAATAATAAGTAAATAGAAGCTGTTATGAGAAATTAAAAAGGTGTAAATCAATAAGATCTTATATTATATAATTATGCTTTGCAACTTTGGTCAGATTGATTTAATTAGCCCGAAGTTTTCGCAACTTTAATCATATTTTGGGTTAAATTTAAATTAGATTAGATGGGCAATTTTAATTGAGTTCAACTGTAATAATTATGTTGTATTGGTGATAAATCGAATATGAGATAGAACAAATAATAATATGTTCGATTTATTTTTATTTTTTTTACACAAAATTTAGAATAAAAGAGAACAATAAAAAATATTATAAAAATTTAATAGTTATAATAAAAAAATAAAAAATAAGTTGTATCTTCGTTTAATTTTAAAAAAGGACACTAAATATAATATTTTTGTCTATATCTTACTTGTCAAATATAATTTTTTATTTCTTTGTCTATATTTCATTGTTCCATCGTTATAAAGAAACACAGCTCAACATATAAAAAAAATATATTTCAAAAAAATAAAGATAGAAAAATAATTATGTTACTGAAGAATTTTGTGCTAGACTTATAAATATGTTAGGAGAATAAAATAATAAATCCTAAAAAATTGCGAGAGATTTATAGAATTTTGAAAAAAAATTCAAATATTCTTAAAAAATTACAATGATAAATTTAGAAGAAAAATATAATATTAGACGAAATTCATCCTTCTTAATCTTTCATTCCCTAAATGTTATTATCTTTTTGAGTATTCCATCACAAAATTTTAAGAGACTTACTTTATATTTTTTCTTTAAACACTTATAAATTTATCACAATTTCTTGATATTTTATTTTCAAAATCTATAAGTGCAACAAAAATTTTTTTTAAAGAATTTCCTTTGACTTTATTTCACTTGAATTTTGCTTTTTCAACCTCGATTGGAAGTATCAGCTAAACTTGTATTAAAATTTTAATTTGAGGAGCATATACAACTTTTTTTTTTTATTGTTTTTAGAATTTAGAGATCATATTCAATAAAAATATTTTAAAAATAATTATAGAAAGTAAGAGGTAAAAAAAAAATAACAAGTACAAAAAATAAAGAATTAAAAATTACAAGACTTATATTAAAATTGCAAAAATTGATAAGGGCTTGAATGAAAATGACAGAATTTAAATAACAAAAAGGAAAAAACAAAATTGAAAATGACTAAAAAAATGGAATCTCCCGTTATTTACATGGACTCGTGACTCTCATTTCCATACATTAGTGTGACTAGGAATTCTTAGAGTAAGTGAGTGTATGAATGAATAGAAACTCTCCTAATTTATTGAAACTAATCGTATTTATAGAGAAAAAAAAATCATAAACTAATTAGTATAACCTTGGACTTTAAGTAAACTTGTACTTCAAGTAGTCTTATACTTCAAACAAACTTGGACTTCAAATAATCTTGAATCTCAAGTAGTCTTGGGTCTCAAGCAAACTTGGACCCCAAATAGTCTTACCCCTTAAGAAAACTTGGGTTCCAAGTATAAAATAACTTGACCACCAAGCTTAACTCATTTTTTTTTCCAGCTATGATGTACTTCATACATATATGATCTTTAACTTTAACGGTTGAATTCCTTCCAATGTTGATCGTTTGTGCCAAATTTTTGGCACAACGGACTTAAAAAAAAAAGAGTAAATGACCATTTGTACCATGAAAGATACATACGCTGACAAATGTACCCATAGAAGAAGGAAACTCACCTTGTAAGCACGAAAGATGACTTTCGTGTGCCAGAAGTACCCTGACGTTGGTTATGCACTTGGTCCGTTAATATTCAAACCTACGTGGCAACAAAACCCCTCCAAACCTATCTACATGTAGCCCAACGTATACGTCTACAAGAATTGAAACCCTAGCATGCCTTTCTTCTTCCTTTCTTCTCTAATTTTTATCGTAACCCAAAAATTGAAATCATTTCATTTTCGTTTCTTCCTCAAATACGAACACTGACAAATAAAAACCCTCTAACCTCTGGCCATGTCTCTGTGCAGATTTAAATCTGCTATGTGTAGTGCAAGTTACAGTAATGCTTCGAGTTCGAGGAAGAAGAAGGAAAAGAAGCTTGATAGGAGATGCTTCTATGGGCTGGAGTTTGCGTTGATGGAATCTGGCACAGTAACAAACCCAAATAGATGGTTCATTCGATGTCCTCTCTGGAAGATAATGGCTTAGCATTTTTCATTTTTTTTAAGGTTCCATTTTTTTTTATTTTCATTAACTGTTGGATGGGTGTGGATATTTTGATTTTCCAAACAAAAGACTGCAAATATTTTGTGTAGGTGGATGAAATCGAAGAAGGTTGAAAAGGTCTGGCAAGATCGTTAGTTAAAAGGAATACAGAGCATTCTCATACAAGATATGAAGATGGGTTGACAATCACTGCAGTTGAAAAGGAGAATTATGAAAGCTTCTCTATGATTGCAAGGAAAATGGAAAAATTCAAAGGTGAAGTTAGGACAAATAGAGTGTTGCTTGTAACCATAAAATTGATAGTTGTGTTTTGTTTAGCTTGTAACTTGTATTTAGTGATGAAAATATAGGATTGATGTAATCTAAAGATTGTTGTTGTTTATGATCGTCGTTTTTTGTTAAGAATGACAAACTAGTTTAAACCAATTCAGTTTGTTATATTTGACAGAAGTACCCATGAATGATTAATCAGATAGCATAAATAACCATAGCATAAATAACCATGTATATTTGCTTTATTTGACTAAATAGGTCCTATAGAATTAATGAGATGATGTCCAAAATATGTATTTCTCATGTATTAATTTCTGTCATACATAACTGAAACACAAAACTCTAATTCTATAACACTGTCTTTAAAGGTTAAAACAATATACATCACATGATACATTGTGGATTCATAGAGAAACACAAGAGTCTAGTATTTGTTAAAGAGTACTTCATATTACCAAAATAAAATTGAAGAAATTAGAGACTATACTCAGAACATCATA
The DNA here is from genome assembly GCF_059453495.1 of Arachis ipaensis. Taxonomy (NCBI): domain Eukaryota; kingdom Viridiplantae; phylum Streptophyta; class Magnoliopsida; order Fabales; family Fabaceae; genus Arachis; species Arachis ipaensis. The sequence goes on from NC_142443.1 coordinate 22,147,965, forward strand.
ACAGCAGAATGAGACAAAAGAGTCTACTGTTTCTCTTGATCACATGAAAAAAACCAACAAAACAAACAAAAATCTAATTCAGATTAAAACAAGATTGAATTAATACAGCAAATAATATAGTTTTCATTAACTAAACAACTATGATATTAGAGTTGAGTTGTTGCTCCCGCTTGATACAACATTTTTTTTAGATTCCAGATCTCTTTTATCTTTTTTTTTTTAAATCTGGTCTTGTTATAGCTGATTTTAGAGTCGTACTTTTTAATAAATGGTGAATTATTGGTTTGGTATCTTAATTTGCTTTTTATTTATTTATTTTGAGTTTGCTGGATGAAATTTTGATTTTTTAATTCTTTCCGAGTGTTACAGTAGAGTGCATGGTAGTGGTAAAGAGAAGAGTTGGAAATGGAGTGAGGAAGAGTTAGAGTCAGGGGTTAATTAGATAAAAAAAAAAGTAATTTAAAATTTTTGAATAAATTTTTAAGAGTTGGGTAGTTATATCTAGTGAAATTTATTTTTTATGATTATAAGTGAATCTTAATTCTTTCATAGTTAGATTTATCAGTAACTAAATTTTTGATGATCAATTTTGATACTTTACTCTTATTTTTTATTATAAAATTTAATGTCTGCAATAATAACTAATAAGTATGAGATAATCAAAGATGATAAATATATACTTTTTTACTAAAGATGATTTGAATTCAATATATAAAATAAAAACATTTTTTATGAATATATGAGAACATTTTATGTAAAAAAAAATTGTACACCAAATTCCTGAGTGATAAATTGATGATTAATAAAATACAAACAACTTATTCTATGTCTATAAAGAAAATGTTATTTAAATAAAAAAATTTAATTTTAAAAAATATAAATAAATAGAAGATGTTATGAGAAATTAAAAAGGTGTAAATCAATAAAATCTTATATTATATAATTATGCTTTACAACTTTAGTCAGATTGATTTAATTAGCTAAAAGTTTTCGCAACTTTAATCATATTTTGGGTTAAATTTAAATTAGATTATTACATGAGCAATTTTGATTGAGTTCACCTATAATAATCGTGTTGCATTAGTGATAAATTGAATATAAGATAGAATATATAATAAAATGTTCGATTTATTTTTATTTTTTCTTTCACACAAAATATAAAATAAAAAAGATTATAAAAATTTGATAGTAAGAGTAAAAAAAATAAAAAAACAAGTTGTGTCTCTATTTAATATTAGAAAAAACATAAAATATAATATTTTTGTTTATATTTCATTTGTCAAACATAATTTTTTATTTTTGTCTACATCTCATGATTCCATTGTTATAAAGAAACACAGCTCAACATATCCAAAAAAAGTATATCAAAAAAACAAAGGTAAAAAAACAAAGGTAGAAAAACAATTATGTTCCTGAAGAATTTTGTGATGGACCTATAAATATGTTAGGAGAATAAAATAATAAATCCTAAAAAATTCTGAGAGCTTTATAGAATTTTAGAAAAAAAAAGTTAACATTTTTTAAAAAAATTACAATGATAAATTTAAAAGAAAAATGTAATATTAGACAAAATTCATCCTTCTTAATCTTTCGTTCTCTATATGTTATTATCTTTTTCAATATTCCATCACAAAATTTTAAGAGACTTACGTTATATATTTTCTTTAAACACTTATAAATTTATCATAATTGTTTGATATTTTATTTTCAAAATCTATAAGTGCAACAAAATTTTTTTTTAAAGAATTTTCTTTGACTTTGTTTTACCTAAATTTTGCTTTTTCAACCTTGATGGGAGGTATCGACTAAACTTGTATTAAGATTTTAATTTGAAAAGCAGATATAATTTTTTTTGTGGGTTGTTTTTAGAATTTAGAAATCATATCCAATAAAAATGTAAAAAAAAATATAGAAAGCAAGAGATAAAAAAGAACAAGTACAAAAAATAAAGAATTAAAAATTACAAGACTTATATTAAAATGTGTAGAAATTGATAAGTGCTTTAATGAAAATGACAGAATTTAAATAACAAAAAAAAAAGAATAAAGGACAAATTTGTCCCTGATCTTTATTACTACGGACATTTTCGTTCCCGAAGAATGGAAAATACCTTAATGTCCCTGACCCCCCAGAAAACTGGACATTTTTACCCCTCCGTTAGAGTGTCTCCGTTTGCCCTGACGGAAAACGGTGACGTGGCTCCCGTGGCGCTGACCTGGCCGTTACGGGCTGCCACGTCGGATGGGCTTTCGAGAAGAGGACAAATTTGTCCCCAGAGTCCAAAACGCTGCCGTTTCTCCCCCACCTTTCGAAACTAACCTTAACTCACATACGCAATATCCATAACACCAAAACGATCAAAATCCCTCCCCATGTTTCTCCCTCCAAAAATTGCACTACGTGGAAGAGCAATCGGCGGGTGGTGAAGTAGCTGTCAGAGGCAAGAAAGAAGGTTGCTGTGGAGGTCAGAACTGCCGTCTTTCTGTCAAGGTAAGATCGCCTTCCTTACCCCTGAAGTTTCTGTAGTTCATGTTTGTACTAAGGGTGAAGTCATCATGTGTGCATGTTGACAGTGTGTGTAACAGTTGTGTAATGAGGGCTAAAAATGATTTTTAGAGCATGGTGTGTAGTAGTAGTAGGAGGTATTGTGTTAGGGCAACAGGGGGGTTCGTTAATAAATTTTGAATGTATCCTAGTACTGACACATAGTTGTTTCTTGGTCAATTTCAGATGGTGGATGTTTTTGTGGTGCCAGTTTTTCACCACGGAGGCAACTTCGTGAGAGGTAGCGATGGTGTCCTTGTTTATGAAAATGGTAAGGAAGAGAGGTTCCCGGAGATGGACTTGGATTTTGTGAACTTCGGGGACCTTGTAACCTTATTTAAGGGTTTGGGATACCAGTTATACAAGGCAATATACTGGTATAATCGAAGAAGTGGCTTTCTTGAGTCTGGGCTAAACGAGTTAACCGGGGACACAGGAATCAATGCAATGCGAGAGAACTTATTGAAGGACCAAAAGTCTCTTGAGTTCCACATTTACTTTGACCACCCCGTTGATGCTCCGGAGGTAGTAGATGATGCTGGCAAGCATGGTGATGATGAAGTGGATGTGGATGAAATTTTAGAGGAATTAAAGACATGCTCTTCATCGGATGATGGGTACGAGAGCACCGAAGATGTATTGTATAAACCTCCACCAGCTGGGTTTGAGAGTGATGGAAGTGATTCTGACAGTAATATCGGGATTATTGGTGGCAAGAGAAAAAGAGTAACGGAGCCCAGAAAGTAGGTGGTAACCCCCAAGAAGAAAGTCACAAAGAGACATGGGATGAAGGATAATTATAAGAAGGGTAAGGAGAAGGTGCAATATGGTGCGAGGGAGAATGTAAGTGGAGAAGACAGCGGTCAGGCTAAAACAGGGGCAGCTAGTGATAGTGGAATGGACTCAGCTGCTGGGTCGAATGATGGAGGAGGTGGTGGCAATAGGCCTGAAGTGGTGCCGGATAATGTAGGGAGATACTATGTAAGTGAAGTCCTGACAGAGCCTGAGGAAATCATGTTTGAGTACGAGTCCGAGGAATTACACACACCTATGGGATCAGAGGATGAAGGTGAAGGCCACAAATTTCCAGAGTTTGATGATGACTATGCTCATGGTCAGGGCAGATTTAAGTTAGGGATGAGGTTTGCAACTGTTGAACGGTTTAAAGATGTGGTGAAGGACTCATTCATTGCTGAGGGGAGGGAGGTTAAGTGGATCAAGAATGATAGGGAGAGAGTGAGAGTGGGCTGTAAGGATGAAGAGTGCAATTTCTTGGTTCATCTGTCTTACAACAAAACCCTGCAATGTTACCAAGTTAAGACGTACCAGCCAGAGCATAGTTGTGCAAGGAATTTAGGGAGCAACGCAGCTGACCAGCATTGGATCAGCAGGAAAATTGTGAAGCCGATGGCTACCCAACCACACATGACCACTAGGGAGGCAACTGAATTCCTAAAGGAGGAATTTTCATTAGCTCCCTATCCTAAGATGGTGTATAGAGCAGTAGTTGAGGCCAGGGATAAGATAATGGGAAACAAGAAGGAACAATACAAGAGGACAAGGGACTATTGTAAGCAGATTTTGAGTAGTAATCCAGGATTTACTACAAGGTTGGAACTTATGACAATTCCAGAAGCCCCGCCCGTTTTCGACAAGATATACATATGCTTAGATGCTTGTAAGCTAGGGTTCATGGAAGGCTGCAGGCCTTTGCTGCACCTGGATGGTTGCTTTCTCAAGACATACTACATGGGGTGGCTTCTAGCAGCAGTTGCCCAAGACGCAAACAACCAATTTTATGTTGTTGCATATGGGGTTGTCAGGGCTGAGACAAAGGATGCCTGGAAGTGGTTCCTGACTAATCTTCAGGCAGACATAGGAGACGATATAAACCACAGCTGGAACTTCATTTCAGACAATAGAAGGTATGATGCATTACTGGTTCATTATTGTACACTTAATATATTTGCTAAATTGTAAATGTTTGCTGCTCCCATTCAATGCAGGGTTTACTCCCTGCCTTAAAGGAGGTCATGCCACATGCCAGGCACAGGAACTACGTCATGCTCATGCACATGTGGAAGAACTTCATAAATAGGTTCAAGGATTTATACATAAGAGAGGTTGTCTGGGAGTGTGCCAGATGCACAACAGTTGCGAAATTCAAGGACTGTATGGAAAGGCTGAAGGCAGTGAATCAGGGGACTTGGGAGTACCTCTCCAAGTTTGAGCCAGAGACATGGGTCAAGGCATATTTCTCGCATGGGCCGAAGGTTGATAACCTCACTAACAACATGTGTGAGGTGTTCAACGCCAAAATTGTTAACTACCGCTGCAAGCCAATCCTCACTATGTGTGAAGAAATCAGGAGTTACTTGATGAGGAGGATGGTAAATCACAAGCGAGTATTGGAAAATCACCCTGGTAAACTAGCTCCAGTACAGCAAAAACGGATGGAAAGATTAGTTACTCTTAGCACAAAGTGGACAGCAGAGTGGGTTGGAGATAATGAAAGAAAAAGGTTTGAGGTGAGCCGTAAAGGAAGCAAGGTTGATGTGGACCTCATTAAATACACCTGCTCCTGCAATCAATGGCAACTTACTGGTAAACAACAAATCTACTTATAATGCATTGACTACATTGTTTACTGTTTGTTCACCTGTAATATAACTACTCTTTGCTATCCGATCAAATTGAATACATTTTTTGGTTAGGGATGCCATGCACACATGCACTTGCTGCTATTGTGAAGAGGCGTGACAAGGCAGAAGATTATGTGCACCCTTGGTTGTGTATGGAATCAATCAAGAGGACATATTCACACTGCATCAAGCCAGTCCCCAGTGCAGAATTCTAGCCCCGAACTGACTACTCATAACCAGAACTACCCATCATCAAGAGACCTATTGGCCAGCCAAAAGTTCACAACAGACAGAAAGATCCTACTGAGCCATTGATGCAAGGGAAAAAATTGAAGAAGTCATTCTCGGTAGCTTGCAATAAGTGTGGTGAAAAGGGGCACAACTACAAAACCTGCAAGGGAGCTCCATCAAACCCCAACTGGAAGCCGAAAACAAAGAAGCCTAAGAAGAAAGGAGGAAGCAGCTCTCAACAACTGGTTGTGCTTCCTTTGTCCCAGTCAGCTCCACCCCCAGGGGTAAGTTTGCATTGTGTATTTTTGGTTTGGATTATACACTCCTATAGAAATGCTTATTTAGAACAATAGTTTGTCAGGGACTGATCTGTCTTACTGCCATATAGTTTAGGGGTTAATGAGTATTAGTAACATATTCCTCAAGGATCAGTATGTCTTGATGTAGAAAAGTTAGGGGACTAATCTGTCTTATTATCATACTGATAGATCATGTTCATTAACTCTCCAGGATTCTTCAAGTAGCCAACCAAGCAACACAACACCCCTGCAACAAACAACTCCTGTAACTATTTAATTTGTTGTCTTCGTGATCAATTTGATATATGAGTTGTTTGAATCCCAGTTGATGTGCTTTATTTTTTCCCATGGGTTGTTCTCCTACTGCGTGCAGGTTATGAGTGCAGCCGCACCAAATCCTGCAAATGTTGCACCAGCTCCAACTATGGTTACTAGATCCACACTTGTGATAGCACCTCTGGGAGCAACAGTCACTCCATTTAGGCTACCAGCCCCAACTACAACCCCTCCAGGTAAAGCTCCAGGCAAGGCTCCATCGATGGTTAACAACACTTCTCGCCCGAAACCATCAAAATTCATACCAAAGCAGAAGATCTTCAGGCCATCGGCACCACTGGTTCAAGGACAGTCTAGCACACCGCAGGTTGCACCAGCTCAGGAAGTCTCCCAAAGAACAACACCAAGTGACCCAACATCTAGGGAATCAACATGAGTGAAGGCTAATGATATTATGCTTTTTTTGGTTTAGATGTGACCCAATGTAACTGATAACCACAAATTCTAGATACATTTTCCTTTTTTTGGTTTGGGTCTTTATTTTGGTTCAAACATTACTTGTGAAGTAAGGAGATGTTAATGGTAGCATGCCATACATGTGTACACATTTCCGCGAAACTAGTTTCCTTTTATTTTGATGTCAGTTTAGATGATGAATGTATAGTTTCACACTCTAAATATCAGTGGTTGAAACTTTGATTTCCTGTACTTTTGCCAACTTTCGTTTCATACATACATAATCACAAACATGACCCAAAGTGATACCAAATACACAAATAATTAATACATTTCATTTTCAACATTTCGCATGTCTTACATCATTTCTTACAACTAAATAAAGCAAATATCAGGACAACAAACATCACACATATGCTCCACCCAATTGGATTTTTTTGAACCTCTAACGCTTCTATCCTCTTCTCCAACAACATTATCCTGTTTTCCATTTCTTTGTTCCAGTGATGCTCTTCACCATGCAAAATTTGCTCCTACCCCAGGTACCTTGTAAAACCAACACCAAGACCAGCTATGTGCTCGTCTAGCCACAAAAACAACTTGCAACATGGTTGTCTTACCTACACAAAATCAATCCTCAAAGCTCAGAAAATCTGGAATTGAGGATAAACCCTAACACAAACGGAGTTACACATATTTCCTTTGCATACCTTATAAAAGGGACATCCCAGAAATAATCTGTTCGGATTGCTGGTCGTCCTCGACATGAACAGGATTGTGTTTTCTCCATAGAAGCACTTTGGTGACATGTCCTCTTTTCCATCATTTCCGTTTGGAAGTAGGCCTCTTCTCGAGCTTGACGACACTCCTTCGGATGCCATGGTCGGAATGCTCCCTTTCTTCCTTCACCTGCTTCGCCCTCAGACTGCATTTGAAGGATTAGGGCTCAAGGTTTTCATAGATTGGGGATGGGGGAGAAACGGCAGCGTTTTGGACTCTGGGGACAAATTTGTCCTCTTCTCGAAAGCCCATCTGACGTGGCAGCCCATAACGGCCAGGTCAGCGCCACGGGAGCCACGTTACCATTTTCCGTCAGGGCAAATGGAGACACTCTAATGGAGGGGTAAAAATGTCCATTTTTCTGGGGGTCAGGGACATTAAGGTATTTCCTAATCTTCGGGGACGAAAATGTCTGCGGTAATAAAGGTCAGGGACGGATTTGTCCTTTACTAAAAAAAACAGAATTGAAAATGACTAAAAGAAAGCAAGCCCGCTACGAACACAAGCCCTTTTGGCATACAAGTTCATACAAGTTGTCCCAAGTCCAACAAAAATAACCCTCACATTAACGTCACTCAATCGTTCAATAGCGCGCTATTATGAAAAACGCTTCTTCTTCTTCCTCGATCAAAATCCCAACCCTGGAGATTCAAACAACGCTCGAAATCTCTGAAAAACTGTCAAAATTATCGCGAAAACTCAAGAAAATCTATAAAAGAAGTTCAAAATCTTCATCAAGAAACACCGAAACAAAAGATGAAAGATTATTAAAGGTACTGTTCACTAATCGTCCAGTTTTTTCACTTTTCTCTTTCTAATTTCGATCGCGAAATACTAGATAGTCATATTTCTGTTTATTTAGTAGATTTATTATGCGTTCTTGCTTTAAAGTACATATCACTGTTCTCATCATACTGTTCAATCAGTGATAACTGTTTTACGTACTGTTTCACGTATAATTTAATGTATATTTTCATGTGTTTGAGTGATTTTAATGTGTTTTTGTACATGTTTGCATGTTTCGAACTGAGTTTGTCTATAGAAACTGAGTTTCTATAACTAGAAACTTTTGTTGTATTTCAAGTGAATTCGCGTGTAATTGGTGTTGTTGTCCTATCCTTGCTGCAACTAGAAACAGAATATTTTTCTTGTGCTTCTGATGTCATTTTATGCATGTTTGATTGAGTTGAATATTATTTTGAACTAATATTATTTCATGTAATCAAAAAATAATAGAGGTGTATATGGCTTGTATTTCAGTATATTTCAAGTGAATTTGCGTATAATTGGTGCTGATGTTGTCTTATCCTTGCTGTAACTAGAAACAGAATGTTGTTCTTGTGCTTCTGGTGTCATTTTATGCATGTTTGATTTAGTTAAATAGCATTTTGAACTCATATTATTTCATGTAATAAAAAACATAGAGGTGTATATGGCTCGTATTTCGGTGTATATCTGGTGAATTCGCGTGTAATTGGTGATGTTGTCCTATCTTTGCTGCAACTAGAAATAGATATTGCTCTTGTGCTTCTCATATCCTTTTATGCATATTTGATTGAGTTGAATATCATTTTGAACTCATATAATTTATGTAATAAAAAATAGAGGCGTATATGGCTCGTATTTCGGTATATATCTGGTGAATTAAGGTGCACCTGGTGCTGTTGTTATCTATTAACGTTATTTTTTATTCATTATAGAAAAAATGGCAAGCAAGAACCCTGCACTAAAACATAATGTAAACACATATATCTTAGACCAACTCGATTTTTCCTTGTATAAATATAGTTTATTTAGATGATTCTCGTTTGTTTACAGAAAACTCGCGAGTTGAGATGCTCTACAAGACTCCTTCATGATAAATCGAAAACATGAGTCATGAAAAGAAAGCCATTGTCCAAAAAATGGGATTTGCTAGTTTGATGCACATCCCTCCCATGAATGTGCCGCATAAGCTCTTGAAAGAGTTGGCATATTCCTTTGATCTAATAAAAAACATATTGGACACTCGATGCGGTGTATTGAACATCACCCAGAAAAATATAGGAGCTGCCCTTGACTTGAATGCATCCGGTAATCGATTACATAAACGGTTTATACTTGCATTTTTTATAATCTATTCTGTTAATTGTTTTGATGTATTTTTACATTATATCTGTGTTATTGAAATATTTTTGCTGCTTTTGTAGGGCCGTTCTTTGCAAGCAAAGTTAAATTCTGAGAGCTTGCTGAGGAGGACAAGGAAGTTTATAAAACCTTCCAAGGCAAAACTTTGAAGCAATTGACAGACTCGATGATGGAGATCAGTATTGACAGGAACGAAGATTGGCTTAAGTTCAAGAGGACATTCATCCTCTACATTTAAATGTCGTTCTTGTTGCTGACAACCATAAACAAGGTTTCTCTCGTTCACATACGCTGGTTTTTTGTGTGCACACCATACGTGAGTGGAATTAGGGTGATCATATCCTCAACTTCCTTATCAAGGGCATAAGTGAGCACATATTGAAAAAGAAAAAATTCGTTGATGGCTACTTCTATGCTCTCATGATTGTACACTTTCATGAATCCACACACAAAAACAAGCTGGTGGATACAATTTTTGGACCACCCTGGTTGTAACACTAGACTAAGGAGTTGCTGGTTCAGAGGATAGAAGCTGAGATTAAGGATCATATGGTAACTCAACAGAATTCTTTCTTTAATTTTGGTGTATTTGTTTTATATATCTGATATAAACTAATGTTTTACCTGTTTTAGGGCATCGTCAAGAGAGCATAGTTGAGAGACAAATTGACAAAAATGAAGAAGAAAGAAAAAAAAGGAGAAAAGAAAAACGATACAAAAGAAGAAGGACATTTCTTCAGAAAGTGATAATGGCACTGACTTTGAGTTCGATTCTGAACAAGACTCAGAGGAGGCACCAAAACAAGAAAACAACCAACAAGAAAGGCAAAAAAGTAAGTATTGTTTTTCGTTATATTTTGTTATTTTATTGTGTTTATTGCCTGATGATTGTTTACTGTCCAGGATGCAATCCAAAAAGAGCAAGCACATTGTTCAGGATTAATCCTCGAAAAACCAAACTGAATTTGATAATGAGTAAGATTCAGAAATTATTATTCGAATGCTATATTTTTTATTTTTATCAAAATTTTATTTATTAACAGAATGTTTCAATTTATTGTCAGAAGTGAAGAATTTGAGCAAATAACAAAAGGAAGATTGAAAAAAAAAAGTTCACAGTCCGGCAATAAAGTATGCATTGCTTTCGGAAGGTATTTTATCAATTTTGTTGTGTGTATTTTCTTGATGATTCCTTACTTTCCATGATGCAATCCAAAACAAGAAAGCACGTTATTGAGGATTCATCTTATGAAAAAGAAACTGAATCTGATCATGAGTAAGATATTGTAACACTATCTTTTCTTTTTCATCAAAATTTTATTTGTTAACATAATCTTTTGCATGTACTGTTAAAACTGAACAAATACAACAATTAAAAGGAGCAAAAAAGAAGAAAACAAATTATAAGGCTGCACAAAGGTATGTTTGCTTTTCAATATATTTTGGTAATTTTACTATGTTTTTGTTGCCTGATGATTGTTTGCTTTTCCAGAATGCAGGAAAAAACCCCAGATATACCAGAAGGTGGGTTTCACTCTACAGAAGCCCACCATGATTCTTTGCAAATGTAAAATTCAATATGTAAAATCCTTTCTTTGATAAAATTACCTAAATCCTGATGTAATTAATTACTCTAGTTTTACTGAATAATGTTTATTTTGTCCTTAAAATGCTGGATATGAACCTGGCAAGTGAAAATGATCATGTGTTTCAAACACAGACAGATCAGAGCAGTATAAATAAGCCAAGTGATAACATGTAAGTTTTGTTTCTCTTGTCATTTCCTTAATTCTTGTGTTACCATATTCTGCTTCTGATTCCATATATATATATATATAGAAAAAAAGCCCTTTAAAACTTTATTCAAGAAAAAAAAGGTAGAAAAAACTGCAACTATGTAGGTTCTCATGCAAAAGAAGTTGTGTTTTTCTTCAATGCTTGTGGTGTAGTTGTGATGTGATTTCGGTGTACTTCAGGTTCGCGAAACAGGAAGAATCATTCAAGGAACCAGCTTCTGTTCCAGGAAGTAATAATGAATGATAATTCTGAAGGACAAATCAGTGTTCTTCCGAAACAAACCCATTCTGAATCAGAACCACTGGACATGTGAGTTTTCCAACTCACTTTCAATGTTCTATTTCATTGAGTTAACCATTTACACTTGAATGTTTACGCCATATTAACCTTTTCATTTTTCTTTTCCTTAGAGTCCCACTTCAAGTATTTGTTCCTGCTTCAAGCCCTCCCCAAACTCAACAAACTGCTGCAACTTTACCTGGAGAGGGAGATATAGAAGAAGAAACTACTAATGCGTAGGTATTCTTGTTAATTAAGGTGCAGTTGATGTTGTTGTGCTCTTTTTGTTGTAACTAAGCAAAAGAATATTGATTTTGTTCATTTATTACTTCTGCTGTCATTTTGTGCTTATTTTATTGAGTTGCATATCTTTTTAAATTTTGGTTATTTGGTATGTATTTTTGTGTATTTCATGCGAATTGAGGTGCACTTGGTTTGAATGTATTAATTAAATTCTATTTCTGTAATCCTAAAGTTTCCCACAACATCAACAAGCTGTTGCACAACAAGAACCTCAACAACCACTTCAAAAACCTCAATAACCACCCCCTCAAAGAGTGACTGATGTAATAATGATGGTTGCCAATGTTGCCTTGAAAAATGACTTTCTTGCACCATCATTCAGCCTTGGATTCACTCAATCAAGTGAGGAGGCTACAGTTTCTAAAGAGGATGAAGCACAAGCTGTCAGGAGAAAATCTCAGGATAGCCCAATATTGGTGAAAGACTTGGAAGAATTGGTGAATGTCATAAATACTGGGGTTGCAGCAGCTTTAAATTTTGTTAGAGATAAAAGTCCCTCTCCAAAAAAAGTGCAGCCTACAATGAGCTTCCTCGACAAATTCAAAACTCCCATGAGGTAGAAGCAATATCAGATGAACTTAAGGAGAAATGCTTTTATTGGGTGACAAATATCAAGACTTATCAAGATGATAGCACCAATGAGTGGGAGACAATTTTTATATTGAAGCATGAAAAATAATTGGAAATAAGAAGAATGCACTTTGAATTCTTAAAAATTGAATCCGATGTCGAAAGTCTGGTAATCCTCTAATAACGTTAATGATTTTCTTATCAATCGATATGCCATATATGAATTAAATTTGGGTTTTTGTTTTCATAGGTTGTCTCGGAAATGTGCCAAATTCTCAACATCAGAAAAATTGAAAGATTTCAGAAACTCATACTGTCTGCCCCCTAATATTATTGTAAGTTGTAGTACATTAAAATTTTGGTGTATTTTTAAAATATATTGTTTGCTGTAACTAATTCTTTCGGTGTTATACAAATTTTGCAGAATTGTGCATTGTCGAGTCATGAGGGCAACTTCCTTCATCCAAAAACTAAGAAGCCCTTCCGAGTTGAAGACTATGAGGACCACCTCCCATTTTTGGACAAGAAGAAGCTTGCATCCCATCCGTTTGTAAGCTTTGATTTTATAAAGTTTCTTAAATAATTCTTACATTAGGTAGCAATTAAGCTAAAAAAATTGTTCTCTCTGGTGAAACTTCAAATATTTGTCCTGGTTTGCGCATTGGTGGTTATGAATAGCAGATGTTGAAAAGAAGAAAATTCATGTCCTCGACCCAATAAACAAAAAAGCTCCTACAAAAGAGAGAACAACAATCAATACATTTGTTATAAGTTATTTATTTGATACAAATTTCTGTTTCCTTTATAAATTTTTTTGTTTCTATCTATTTGAAATAAGGTGCACTTGTAGTTCTATGGAAAAAGAATAATAAATACTATAATGCACAGAATTGCTTTTCGAATACACTGAAAAATATTCAAATAAATATTGAGTTCGAAAGGTTGAAATTATACTTGCCTTGTTTTGTTTTTAGGACTTCATCATTTCAAAATTGAGGGGTGTTTCCTGTAGAAGCTTTGATAGAAAAGGATGAGGGTGTCGAAGCACCATACAACAACATCAGTGGGCAGTTGACAAGGTATCAAATCTTTCTATTTAATAAATTTTATGGTGTTTTCTCTTACTCTACTATTTTATTGTGTTAATTTGTTCTTATTTTTAGCTATGATTGTGCAATATATGTTATGAAATGGCTGGAGTTAATTGTTCCAACAAAGATAAAAAAAATATTCGTGGAAAAATTGGAAATAGGTAACTATCTTTAAAAATAAATAACTCTCTATTACTAAATTAACGAACTTTAATAAAGAAATTACTTTAAACTGTAGGATCAATTTGATCATTTTAGAGTGGAATATGCTTCAACCATTCTATTTGAAGAAATGAATCGACTGAGAGATAAAGTCATTGAAGAATGTGAAGCAATTAGACTATCTAAGCCGTTTGCTGCACTACTTAGTCCTTACTGTACATTGAAATCATCAGATATTGATAGTAGATAGTTTGATATTGTAGATTGTATCTTTGTATTAGCACTACATACATTTTTATGAACTTGTCTATACTGTATTAAAATGCTGTAAATCTGAATGAATCCAGGTTAAAAAATGTAGGATAAGAAGAAGAATTATATTATACGCCGAATTAATTTTTGAATATACCGAAAATTTTTCAGATAAACACCGAATTCTCTAGGTTGAAAGTAATCCTCTAGGGTAATTTGAATTATTACCCTCCTTAAGTATTTAATTGTCCATGTATTGTATATTTAAAACAAACAAATTCCTTCAGATAGTTTAAGACACTAATTTCCAATCAAATAGCAACATGTCAAAAATGGAACAAAACAAGAAAATATAAAAAAAGAAGAGCATGCAGAATACACTGAAAATGTTTCGTAGTACACCGAAATAGTGTCACGCTACACCGAAAAAACTATCCTATGCTACTGAATCTCTGAACTGATAATTCATAACATGCCCATGATATTGGCTGGAATTTGACTGTACCACTGAACCACAATTAAAAGGTTCAACTGCAAAAAATAAATCATATATTAGCAAAACTATTAACAAAAATAAACTAAATTTTCTGTATTTAAAGAACATCACTTTTACCTCACTTAGAACTTTTGTTTTCTTTTTCTTTGAAGCATTTGCAATCTGTTTTTCCATCTTTGATCCCAATATATTTTTGGGACGTCCTCTTGTTCTCACGCGTGGAGGGCTTTGAAGCTCGTTAATATCTTTCAAGGAAGCATCTTTGTGAGATAACGAACATTTTCTTTTACTTTTGGCTTTGTGTTCTTGCATCTCAACCATAGCATTATCATAAGCGCGGTGTAGAATCATAGTCAACTCCTCAGATTCTAATGCAAATTTATAGATATTTTGTGACCGAAACACCAAATTGTCAAATCTCTTGCTTTTTGGCTCCAACAGAGGTTCGTCATGGCTACTCTTGATATGTGTGTACCTCCTATTTACATTCTTACTCCATCGTTCTAATATATATCTTGGTGACACTTTATTTACTCGCTCAAAGTTTAACGCGCTCAGAGAACGACGGCACAATATCTCTCTTGACTCGAATAATAAGCACTAGTATTTAACTTCAGCTGATATCCTGTCGTATGTAACTACAAACTTGTTGAATGTTGAGTTAGAAACCTATTCTATAACTTCATATACTGTATAACCTAGAGCGGGGTGTATTGATCTTGTGATGCAATTCACATTTCCTCTGAATTGTGCTTGGACTTTCCTGAACTTCTCGTCAGTATACACATGTTGAAACTGAGCTTCTATTGATGATTTTGTTACACACAGTATGACGTTATGAAAATCTGCAGCATTCTCTCTCTCTCTCTCTCTCTCTCTCTCTCTCTCTCTCTCTCTCTACTCTCTACTTCCTAGGCAGTTATCGTATTGTTTGACAAATTGGATGAGTGAGCTGTTGCGCATAATAAACTTGTTAAAAAAAGCATGCATGCTCTCGCTCCTTTGAGCGCTTCTCATCTCGGCCCAGAAGTAGTGATCAAGACAAACTGAAATTCATAAATGACGATATTAAAAAAGTTCTGAAAAAACATCTAAATTAGAACTAAAATAGACTAAAAAACATACAATTTGACACCTATATTGCACAAGAAAAACATATACTAAAATTAACATCAGTTAATCCTAATAAAAACAACATTACCTGAAAGCCACTTATTGTCCCCAAGACTATACATCATCAGAAAATCATTCCAATTCTTATCAAATGATTCTGTTATAAGAGAGTTCCAAACAACTTGACTCGTCTTGTGTTCCATTTCTTCGTATCGCTTGTAGCCATTTAATTTATTTGGGATCGTCTTCATGATATGCCAAATGCACCACCGGTGAATTGTTTTGGCATACAAGCCTTAATAGTCCTTTGCATCGATGCACATTGATCGGTAAGAATGCCTTTTGGAGTATTTTTTCCCATGCAACGAAGCCAACATTCAAATATCCATTTGAATGATTGAGTATCCTCGTTTTTCATCAAAGCATATCCTAGAAGTGTTGAATGACCATGGTGATTTACCCCAACAAAAGATCCAAAAACTAGATTTTATACTTGAATACAACGACACAGAAACAAAATCATTAATACACCGAAATCATATCTCTGTACACCAAAATTTTACCAAATACACATAAATTAGAACATCATATTACATGTTTGTATTGTAAGTGGTATCAAATGAAATAATATCTCTAAAATACTCATAGGCAACCTTGCTTCTTGCGTCGGCCCAAAAAGCAATCTTAATCAACTGATCAACCACAAGTTCAAGCTCGAAAAAGAAATTTTAATTCTTCTCTTTCATTCTTAATAAGTATTTCCCAAATTCTTTTGCATCCTCTAGTTCCGAAACATTCTACACTTCTCTTGTGATATAATTTTTCACCTCTTTTTCAATGAAACTTAACTCACGATGACCCCGTAATGCTGCGATAAATGATTGAGATGTTTGCTTGGTTTGATTCTAGCTTCCTCATTATTCTCTATTGTACGTCATACGGACATGCTTAATTTCCTGTGTTGTTTAAGCATCTTTGATTGATTTGCACAACAGAGATGTAAATGATGCAACACACCCTTCAAAATGATCCAAACACCAACGTCAGGCAATATGTGTATATAAATTCTTGCAAGACAATTTAATCCAGCTGGGGGATTTGTCTTCTCAGTTAGAGATATGTTTGATTTCATTTTCACTTCCCCTCTTTGCTACATGTAATCAATTGGTTCTTAATTTCATTTTTCTTCTTATTTGTGCTCAGAATTCTTGTAGAAAAATTTGCAACTTTTAAATAATCTTTGTAGAATTTTGCAGCATCTTCAATCATGTTAAAAGTCATCCCAACCTTTAGAACAAGCTGCTCATCAACATTGCACAGAAGCTGCAAAATACACCAAAAATAGTCCACCAATACACCATATTAAAGCTAGCATACACTGAAGCTCATCATATAAAATAATTAAAGCTAGCATACACTGAAACTCATCATAGAAAATAATAAAATCAAATTCAAAACTCATCATCAAACAGAAACTAAATGATTTAATTACAGAATTATAAACTACTAACAAACTACTTTATCTAGATTCAAATCACACCTCACTACTTGATTCAATTCAAAACAATAATACAATTCACCCTTGTTCAATCAAAAATTCTGAACCTATAAATACACCGAAAAGTTTCCACAATACACAAAAAAAATTCTAATATACACCAAAACAAAAATGGAACAGATTTATCAGAACTCCTACATTACTTTCAATTCAAACCATCAATGATGAACAACAATTTTTACAAACAAGAACAATATTATTCACCTATAGAATCATAAATTACCAACAAAAATATTAACTAGAATCAAACTGTACCTCAGCCACTTGATTGGATTCAAAATAATAATCCATTTCGTTCTGGTTCAATTGATCATCTGAACTTGAATCATTCATTATCTTTAACAACAAGATAACTGTTCAAAACGAATTTTAGAGCTTGATTTAAAAAACATAGAGATCGAAGGAAAATTGCGAAAAACTAAGAAAGAGAATGTAGAGAACGAAGGAAGAGAAACACAAAGATGGAAGAGAACGTAGATCGAAAACGATGAGAAAATTTGAAAAAGGAAACGAAATCCTTTCGAAAAAGGCAGTTATATATTCGCGCATTGAATGAAAAATTGGTTAGATAGTGGCGCGTGAGGTGAATTAGGTTAAAGAAACTTGTATGAACTTATATGTGTAAATGACTCGTATGTGGAGAATATTTGAAAAGCAAAATGGAGTCTCCCAATACTTATATGGACTCGTGACTCTTATTTCCGTACGTTAGTGTGACTAGGAATTCTTAGAGTGAGTGAGTGTATGAATGAAAGAAAATTTCTCTAATTTATTGAAACTAATCATATTTATAGAGAAAAAAAATCTAAATTAATTGATATAACCTTGGATTTCAAGTAAACTTCTACTTCATGTAGTTTTAGACTTCGAACAAACTTGGATTTCAAATAGTTTTAAACTTCAAATAGTCTTGAACTTCAAGCAAACTTGAACCCCAAATAATGTTACACTTCAAACAAACTTAGGCTCCTAATATAAGGTAACTTCCACCAAACTTAACTTATTTTTATTTTCTCTAACTATGATGTCATACATATATGATCTTTTTTTTTTGGTTTACCCAAACAATATCCCCCAACCCAACAGGTTAAGAACTAATCCGTCGCGGATCTGACCTCCATTTAAGGGTCATTGCTTGCCAATAAATTACTGCATACACAAAGCAGATTTCGAACTCTGACACTTACTTAAGCGGACAAGTGAATTTTTTCCAACGTTAACCGTTTGTGCCAAATTTTTAGCACAAGAGACTTAAAAAAGAGAAAAGGACAGAGAAGCCCAATTGGGTTTTGTAGAAGCAGGTAGGTACAAAGGATATACTTAACTTGGCATAGTGTTTTAGGGCAAATACCGATTCTCTTCCTTTTTCTTAACCCCAGACCAAACCCCTCTTCTTCATTTCTTCTGCTACTCAAATAACTCTTTAACTCTCTCTATCTCTCTCTCGGAGACCAAAAAGGATTCCTTTCTAGGGTACAGTGTCGCGAGTGGTGTGTTTGGTAAAGAATAATCGATGATGGAAGTGGAGCCTATGGATTTGCTTCGATCAAATCTTTCCCGCGTTCGCATCCCCGAACCCACCAATCGCATCTTCAAGCATGAATGCTGCCTCTCCTTCGATACCCCCGTAAGCTAAATTCCAAATCAAATTACTATTAGGGTTTTTCTTTTCTTTTTCACCCCTGAATATCAGAGCTTCACTGAGCAATTTTTCTTCTTCTTTGGATTCCTACTGTCTTAGCTCATTTTAGCTGGAAATGGAATCAAAATCAGTTCTTTGATGGGTTTTGTTTATTCAAATGATAGGTTATATATAGATATTGTTGTTGTTGTTGAATGTTGAGCTGCACTGTGAGTTGAATTTGATGCATGTTGATTGGTTCTGAATTATCATTTTCTTTTTGAATTCTATTTTTCAGAAGTCAGAGGGTGGGTTGTACATCGACATGTTCACTTTCCTTGCCTTTGGGAAGGACTGTGTGGGTTGGAATTTCGAGAAGACTGGTAACCCTGTTTATTTGCATGTAAAGAAGACCAAGAAGCTGGTTCCAGAAGACAGGCCTACCAAGAAACCAACCCGCTTGGCGATAGGTTCGTGAAATGAAAATTAAGCTTGCTCTGATATTCAGTGTTCTGCCGTTGCTTCTGCTGTTTTCTGTGATGAATAAGGGGGCTTTCTACCAGTTTGACAAATTTGCTGTTCTTTTTGTGGATGTATCATCTTTTATATATCTTGTTGATTTGTAGGGGTTGAAGGGGGATTCGACAACAATGAACCCGAATATGAAGAAACTCATAGTATAGTCATTTTACCAAACTATATATCTCTTCCATTCCCATCTGTTGAATTGCCAGAGAAGGTACTTGTTTATGGTTCTTTCTGTCTTTTGTTATGGTGGTGTATTTCTTTTTTATTTTTCTTATTTCGTTAAAAATACTCCAGGTAAGGTTGGCTGCAGATGCTATAGTACTAGCTGAGGGTGCTGAACGGAAGGAGCAGGTTGCAGCTTGGACTGCTGATAAGAAAACAGTTAGTACCTATGCAATGAATTTACAGCAACTTGACAATGGTGTTGTCATCCCTCCGTCTGGTTGGAAATGTGCCAAGTGTGACAAGACGGATAATCTTTGGCTAAATCTGACTGATGGGATGATTCTTTGTGGGAGGCGAAATTGGGATGGAAGTGGTGGAAACAACCATGCTGTTGAGCATTACAATGAGACAGGCTACCCTCTTGCTGTAAAGCTCGGGACTATCACTGCTGATTTGGAAGCAGCAGGTGATGCCCTACAGCATATTGTGCTTTGACATTCTTATAGTCCTAGTAGTTTCAATGATTTACTTGTATTGCCTGATTCACTTTGCAATCATGAAGGGTTACCATTGCCCACATGATCATTATGTTGACAAACTTCATTGTTTTGCTATAATGTTGGTTTTAAATAAGTAATGTGAAGGAGAGGCTAGTAGGTTTTTTTTCCTTTAAATTTTTTTTTGTTTTCACATTCGGTGCTAATTATGGATAATGTATTTTGGCAGCTCAGACGTTTACTCATATCCAGAGGACAACAGCGTCTTAGACCCACATCTAGCACAGCATCTGGCCTTTTTTGGCATTGACTTCTCATCACTGCAAAAGGTTAATTCTTTCTCTTGTGTTGATAACTTGATATATTCCTGATGGTACTTGAATTCCGTGGTATTTTTTCACCCGAACTTATGACTGTGCCCTTTGACCATCTTTAAAAAGAAAATGTTTCATTGTGCAAATATATGCCGATTGCTTGTCAAGCTTCTTCCCCTTCTAAGCATTAGGTTAATGTGAGTATTGTTGGATGTTTATGCAGTGGACATGATGTCACATAAGAGTTTGAATGTTACATGTTATCTAATTGCCAATTTATTATGTTCAGACTGAAATGACGACCGCCGAAAGAGAACTTGATCACAATACCAATTTCGATTGGAATCGGATCCAAGAAAGTGGAGAGGAAAAGGAACCAATTTTTGGACCTGGATACACGGGATTGGTCAATCTTGGCAACAGGTAGAGTAGGCCTGTTTGACTCTTGGTTGCTACAGTGTACTACTTTATCTGCTTTCTACTGTACTCATTTTTATTTCTTTCAGTTGTTACTTGGCAGCAACTATGCAAGTTGTGTTCACAACAAGATCATTCTGTTCAAGGTCTGTTCGTGTCTTGTATATTTTTGCCTTCTTCAAATTGTTTGAACCATATTTGCAATTTCGCAGTTGCTTCAATATCTTATATCTGGTATGATTGTGTGGCAGGTACTATATAAACCAAAGTCTGAAAAAGGCATTTGAGACGGCTCCTGCTGATCCAACCGTCGACTTGAATATGCAACTGTAAGTAACTAGATTATTGTAATTTATTAGAAATCTGTTGCAATCTCTTTTCTAAATCAGTATGTGCTTTGTGTCTTAATTCTTGGAACAACTTCGGCACTGCATCTGTGGATCTTTTGTTTATAATATACTATTATACTTCTCGGATGGTAAACATGGATTTGGGTATTAATTACACATGACATTCTCTCTTCTTAATAAAGCAAAAGGTTATAAATAACGAATAGCTTCTTCAAAACAGATTTATCTTCCCATACAAAAATCTTCAAAAGAAAAGTATAATAATGGTTCGTCTTACTCCAGGACAAAACTGGCCCATGGTCTACTATCTGGCAAATATTCTATGCCAGTTTATGAGGTGCGTAACCATCAATACATTTCTGTTGAAGATATGTTCAGATATGTTACTGTTCTTAATATCACCTTCTTTCCTCCAGAATGATGACAATTCAAGCATTGATGCCACAACTAAGACTCCAGTAATTTCTCTATCTCTTTGATGACTACGATTTCTAGTCAGCTTTTGTCATCATGAATACTTAAAATTTTTAATTGATCAGTTTCCTCTGCGGGCAGTGTATTTTTCTAGGATTATATTCACTACTAGTTTTTGTCAATGGGTCCCCCTCCCCCCTTTTTCTTTTTTAATGCGCATTCATCAGAATTTTTTATTTGTTTCATCTTATTGTTTTTAATTTTGATTAGTTTTTTCTTTCCTATTTTCTCTGGTTTCCCTCTGCAATATACTCAAACATTAGAAACAGGAAGGGATACCTCCACGTATGTTCAAGTCTGTGATTGCTGCCAGTCATCCTGAATTTTCATCTATGCGGCAACAGGTATTTTTATTCCCTTAACAGGAATCAATAGTGTGTTATTATGTTGCTGGAGATGTCCATAGTTATTTATGAACTTGCATTGAAATCTAATTTTAGTATTTTATGCTATATATATATGAACCTTAGAATGTATCTTCCTCTCATCACAAGGCACTAGAAGATGGGAAGTAGATATGTTTTACTTACAATTGTTATGATGAATTTTACGTCTTATAATTAATTTTGGCCTATTACTAGCGCTAAAACTGACAACTTAAGGACTTCTGTTTGAAAATAATTTGTTCCTTCTATTTTCGATATACTAGATTTTTTCCATTTAGGGACATTTATTATGCTATCCTCTTACAGTTTGTTTCCAACATATTGTTAGGATGCTTTAGAATTTTTCCTTCATTTTCTCGATCAAGTTGAAAGATCTAATGCTGGGAAAGCTGAACTAGATCCTGCAAAGTGTTTCAAGTTTGGTATTGAAGATCGAATCTTGTGTTCATCTGGAAAAGTTGCATATAATAAAAGACGAGACTACATTCTATCTCTTAATATCCCATTGCACGAAGCAACTAATAAAGGTGGTTTTTCAAATCATAAGCCTGGACTTAAATGGGAATTATTTAGATCTAATATCTAGTGCTTTTGTTTCTTTGAGAATTGCAGAAGAAATGGAATTATTTCGCAAATTGAAAGCAGAGAAGCTTTCTGAAGGGAAGGATGTGTAAGTCCAGATTCTCAGGAATCTTGCTATTTCCTAGATTTGCTTATATAGGTTTTTCTAATGATATTTTTTCCAATAGGTCGGCCGAAGAGATTGTACGTCCAAGAGTTCCTTTAGAAGCTTGCCTTAGAAACTTCTCAGCTCCTGAGGAGATACATGATTTTTACAGCACTGCCTTGAAAGCAAAGACAACAGCATTGAAGTGAGCATTCAATAAAATTTAGCTTATATTACAATGACATGCATGTTGGTTCATATAGGATAGAAGTTACATATGGTATTTCATGGCTCCTTGGCTTCATGAGAAATTTAATCTGTTATCCTCATTTGTGCTGGGTAGATAAAAATATGCATTGGTTGGTATATTTTGTTGCTGTCCTAAGTAGTGGTGGTGTTATTATTAATAGTACATTGGAAGTAATTTTGCTTCTGAAACTCTTGATCTGCAGGACAGCTGGTTTCACATCATTCCCTGATTACCTCGTGTTACATATGAGGAAATTCGTTATGGAGGAGGGATGGGTGCCCAAAAAGCTTGGTAATTCTTCTATCAAGATGTCATTAGTGCACTTTGCCTAGTATTATTTTTCAAAGAATTTCATATTACTAATAACTTGTTTTCTTTCAGATGTGTACATAGATGTTCCTGATATCATAGATATTAATCATATGCGTAGCAAAGGTCATCACCCAGGGGAAGAACTGTTACCAGATGCGGGTATGTGACTTTTTAAGTAGATAATAGATATTTGATTTCAGAGAAACATGCTTGTGTCAACTAAACTATATATTTGATTTCAGAGAAACATGCTTGTGTCAACTAAACTATGTTGGGATTAATCAGTCTGGATATGTATTCTATATATGCTTATTTATCCATTCGGTCGCATCAATGGGTTGTTTACCATGTCAAGTTTTCATTTTTTGAATGAGTTGCTTGTATTGTGTAATATGTTCTCTATTAGAATTCCATGTTGGTTACTTGGTTTTCGAAGATGGTATTTAAGTTAACTAACCACATCTGCATCATGTTGCACAGAACCCATTGACGAGGATTCAAACCAACCTTCCGCCAATGAAGACATTGTGGCACAGCTGGTTTCCATGGGTTTTAACCAGCTTCATTGTCAGAAGGCAGCTATTAACACCTCAAATGCTGGAGTAGAGGAGGCAATGAATTGGTTACTATCTCACATGGATGATCCAGGTTTCTATTTTGCTTTCCTTTGTCATGCGAATCAATTACTTTTAGCTGATCCTGTGGTTGCTTTTTGTTGTAAACCTAATATTCAGGGGATAATGGTAATTTTTTTCTATTAATTAGATATTGACAGTCCTATTTCAAAAGGGAACAGCTCTGACAACGTTGATCAATCAAAAGTGGACATACTCATTTCTTTTGGATTTGAAGATCATGTTGCTCGAAAGGCATTGAAGGCATCGGTAATTATTCTATGATGTTTTCCTCTCCCCGTTGTTGGATTTTGTTGGGTGAGTTCGTCCAGACAGTCTTTGAACTGGTAACACCTGCCTTGTAGGGTGAAGACATTGAGAAGGCAACAGAGTGGATATTCAGCAATCCCGATGCATCAGTTTCTAGTATGGATGCTAGTGCATCAAACACAACCTCTGCTTCAAATGATGTTGGCTTGTCAGATGGAGGAGGAAGTAAGTTATTACCTTTTTCAATTACTTTGTTTTGGTATATGCTGTAATTGTCATTGCCCTATGGTGTGATACTTCATCCTACTTCTCTGCTCATATTCCATTATTTTTCATTTAAGTGTTCATGTTGGTTTTAATTAATTTTTGGGTACCTTTGGCTTTTCACAGAATATCGACTTATAGGAATTGTTAGCCACATGGGAACCTCGACACATTGTGGGCACTATGTAGCTCACATTTTGAAAGAAGGTAGATGGGTTATTTTCAATGACGCCAAGGTTGCGGTTTCGGTCAATCCTCCCAAGGACATGGGCTATCTATATTTTTTCGAGAGGATTGATGGTTGAATTAGATACTGTTTTTTTGATCACATGTTTGAACATTGTGATGATGAACATTTCATCTGTAAAGAGGATAGAATGGCACAAACCAGCTACCTACACTACATACCTTTCTTGGTGGCATGGTAAACACTCATCTTTGGCTGTACCATTATTTTTTGGGTCTGCCAGTTGTGCTTCCATTCTGTGAGAACTAGACCGAACGTTCATACCTTTTTCAGATATTTATAGAAATGGACTGTTTAGAAATTGAATAGCAAAGCGTTATTTAGTGAGTTTATCAGTTTATGCACGAGATTGTGTTTCACATTATATCCCGGCAAGTACTACTTAGTGTAGAAGTTGAATGGAAGTTTAAGGAACTAATGTGTGTTTGGTTTGTTGATATATTCAAGGTGAATTTTAAGAGAATCTTTTAGGATATAGATAGACCACACTGCATCTAATATATTTAAAGATGGGACGACAAAATATTTTTAAATTTCAGAGAACTTTAAATAGTGTTACGAGGAACATATCTTAGGACTCGGCTTTCAGGTGAATACGTTTACGTTGATGTGTCAGCTGAGAGTTGTTATATGTTAGTGATATGGTAGCATATAATTGCAACGTCAATATCTGTGTCGAGTGTTAACTTTCAAAGTATAATTGAAACATTAGAATAAAATTAAAATAAGACATTTTAGAGATAAAGAATATACTTTATTTCTTATTCATGTTATGTTTTAATTTACGACACGTGAAACATGTAGTGGATTTTATTGGGAACTTTAACAGAGAAAAAAGGAGAGGGAGTCAAAGCTTTGAAACAGTTTAGTAGATGCGTAGACGGAAGAAGTTGTAGACTGTTGTGATGATGATTTATGAGTGTATGTGTTTCTATTCAGTGTAGCGTTCAAGTTCCACAATTCGCTTTTTCTCTTCACTTTCAAATTCCAATTATGTGGTCCCTCCCAAATATGGAAATGCATCCAGAATAACTAGTCTTTAGAGTTCCTTCTTCAGCAATTATTTATACCCCAATTTCTTTCCATACAAGACTCGCAAAAATCTATCTAAGCTATTTACGAGATTATTGTTCATTACATATTTGCAACATGCAAGAAACCTAGAGTTGTATGTGACCACACTATGGTAACTTTAATTAATTAACCGTCTTCATCGATGACTTATTATCCACAATAGGCCAATAACGTCACATTTAAAAATCGGTAATATTATATGACCAAATCATTTTAGTAACTAAGTTTAATTAAGTTGG
The DNA here is from genome assembly GCF_059453495.1 of Arachis ipaensis. Taxonomy (NCBI): domain Eukaryota; kingdom Viridiplantae; phylum Streptophyta; class Magnoliopsida; order Fabales; family Fabaceae; genus Arachis; species Arachis ipaensis. The sequence continues at coordinate 22,173,630 of NC_142443.1, forward strand.
TTAAATAATTTAAGGATTGATAATAAAAATTTTTAATTGAAGAAGAACAAAATAGAAGAGACATAAGAAAAAGAAAAAATATACTTAATTAAATGTAAATACAAAAATAATTTATTCACCTAATTTTTTTTTTTGAAAATTATCTAAATAAAGTTACCATTCGCTTGATTAGCTATCTCTCAGGGATGGAGCAATGTTCACACATTGTTTGATTAGTTAATTAATGCATGGTACATGCTCACTAGGACTTGCCTAACTTTTGAACAATTTGAATTATAAACTAATTAATCAAGCTATCCATATATGCTTTGTTGTGTGGACGAAATCTCAAATCCTCAAAGGATGAAAATCTTCTGTCCCATCAATTATGTTCTGCCAGTTGCCAATTGAAATGTATGTTTATTTATCTCTATAGTTGCCTTACATTTTTTATTTTAATAAAGTATAAATTACCTATGTTCAATTATGCATGTGTATCTATATTATGTATCAGACTAGAAAACATTGTGATTGGTGGAGACAAAAGATAATATAGAGCTTGTTTCATGTAACAAAACACTTGGTAGATGTAATTATCATATATATATATATTATGCATATTTCTTTAATTAGATACCAAAGGAGTAATAATCTAATATACATGAGTTCTGTGACACAGCGTGCCATTTTGGGTTTAAATTTTTTGGGTTATTAAAATTAAGTAAATGTGATATTATATTTTATATAGTTAGTTACGAATCTTGCAAGATAATAATAATAATAAATCATCTAGTAAATAATAAATTCATGAGTGTTATAAAAAAGAACCTTCAAATAAAAGTCTTAAAACTGAACTAAACAAATGTAAAGTATTGACAAAACTAATAATATAATAATGAGCATATTACAGCACAACTTGAAATGATAAAACTGAGTTCAATGCAATCACAAAAGTCCAGAGTTATTCAATCTATTTGATATATTATATTTATACATCAACATGTTGCTTCCATAACTGTCCCTTTCATCTTCGGTGGTTGTTGTCCCATTGACAAATGTTGTTGAAGATGATGAATTCAAATTACTGGGGCTAGAAGATGAAGCTGTAGAAGTGGATAACATTGAGTTCATCAAATTGAAATTAGCCATAATCTCTTCACGACACAAAATCTGATTATTTTCCAGCAAGGAAGGAAAACCTTGTTGATTAGCCATGTAACCGCCACCATTATAGTGCCACAAATTTGGTAATGTATTTTGATGGTTAAAAGGGATTTGAGGCTCTAATTTTGATTTCATGTTTTGGGTTTCCACATGAAAATTATTAGCACAAGGTTGGTTTGGTTGGAAGGCTTGGCTAGGGTTAAGGTGAATTTGATTTTGCAATAATAGAGGGCTAATAGTACCAAGTTGGTTTTGTTGGATGAAATATTTTTGACTAAAATTGCTGTTATTTTCTGTCGGAGACAATTCTGTTCGAATCTGCTGATTTAAAATGTTGTCATTGTTTCTGCTTTGATACGATAGAAGAGATGCGAGCAAACTTAGGACTTGGCTTGGATTATTTGCAACACTTGATGATCCAATACCAAAGAGGGTAGGGTAATAATTATTATTAATTTGGGGTGAATTATTGTTATTGTATAAGGTTGAGCTTAGAATTGAAGAGAGTTGAAGAACATCAAGGCGTGGTGTATGAGTAATTGGATCAATCCCCATCTTCAACAATTTCTTCTTGATGTGAGTGTTCCAATAATTCTTAATCTCATTATCTGTTCTTCCGGGTAAATTAGCAGCAATTGTAGACCACCTAATAAGCATTACACAAAAAAGTTTAGTTCAATTATAAATAATGCTGTTCAAATTAATTAAGTTAAGCATATATAATTGACTTTGAACAGTACTGTAGTTTCCTTGCCTAGCTAGCATTCTAACTATATATATGAAATGAATTTTAATTCTTTACACAATCGAAAAGTCTATGAATTAGTTGGCAATAATTCTGTATATTACATGTGCAAATTCAAAAAGGTTCTTCTTTAATATAATTTATACATAGACTAATTAAAAATGAAGGATAACATGCACATTAAAAAAATAAACAAGGAACATTATTTAGGTCATGCTAGGTTTGATTTAATAATCTTACTTGTTTCCCAAAACAGTGTGTAACTGGATGATCATTTCTTCTTCTTCAAATGAGAATCTTCCTCTCTTTATATCAGGCCTCAAGTAATTAGCCCACCTTAGCCGGCAACTCTTTCCACATCTCTTTAATCCTATATATTAATTATGTATTCATACATGTTCATTCAAGATTATTAAATCATTACAAATATATTCATGTTAAGTATATACATAAATGTATAATAATACCTTATTATCTAACACACGTACACTTAACTAAGATGATTATTAATTAAAAGTGGCTTCTGAATATAATTGGGCATTATTATATAGTTAAGGGTTATAATATAATTAAGTAGCTAAGGTAGCACAAATTAAATTAAAGTACCTGCATTCTTAGGAAGGGTTCGCCACTTGCCATGCCCATGTTTCTGAATGTAATCAATGAGTTTTTGATCTTCCTCCGGAGTCCATGGACCCTTCTTCAATCCATTATTATTGTTCTTTTCACTAGAACAAGACTTGGCCATGATGATTAATTACTTAATTAAGTTAAAAAACAAATATTATGAACACTTAAGCTTGTTGTAAGGAGATAAAGGAAAAAAGGTTATTGCTCTACTACTTGCAAGCAATAATAACGAGTAGGAAATAAATAAGAAAGCATAGAATATATATATAAATAGTTAGAGAAAGGGGGAAGAAGAAGGATGAGAAAGCAATGTAAGGAACATAATCTAAGTCAATGGGATTCGGTACCGTCCTTTGTTCATTACTTAGGAGACGTGTCTTACTGTAAAGAATAAAAAATACATTTTATGAGAAATTAAATTAAAGCATCTTATAGGCTTATATTCACTGTATATATGTATGTGTCACCCTGTCATGTAACTCTTTTCTCTAACACCATCTCACCACAAAATTAATGTAACCCTAGCTAGCTAGCATGCTAGCTCAATAATATTATTGCTACGTATACGTAAATAAATAATATTATCGTCATATTTATTATATATATAAAAAATAATAAAACTATATATGTGTACATTCCATGTTTTTCAATATAACTTTTTGAATCTCAATTATGTTAACTCGTTTTTAACCCCCTCAATATTATATATTTAATAATTTTCATGATTCTCTATTCAATTATTTAAATCCTTATTTCTTTCCTTTCTTCTGTCATGACTCACGTAAGCATAATGCATGGAAAGAGACTATGATAGTTAGTAAGTAATAGTAATAATAAAAATAAAATGTTCAAAGGGCAAACCTGTAATTCCGATAAGTAATTTAATTTTCTTAAGTGATTAACATCAAAATGACTAATTTGGACCAATGATTTAAAAATTATTTGCTGGCTTTTGTCTCAACTCTTGAAAGCATGCATGTGCCTCCATATCACAAACACTACAGTTATCCACATCAACAGTTTAGTACACAAAAAACTTTGAAAAAAGCTCAACCTATACAATATGGTGAAGACTCATGTATGGTGAAGACTCATGTACGTTGTTGTTTTTACGTGGAGTTGAGAATTAAAAATTATTAGATAATTATTTAGTTAAATTTATTAAATTATCTAATAATTTTAAAGTATTAACTTTATATAAGATAATAATAAATTTTTATCCTTTTTAAAGTAACATGTAAATTATTTTTTTTAATATGTCACATTTTAATTAGGTATTTATTTTAACCTGAGTTATTCTAATCTCATAAGAGTTAATATCTTTGAAGGACAATGATAACTTCACATAAAAAGAAAATGAGACATCCAATAAGACAAGGATATTTGGGAGGCGCAATAACGACGATGAAGGAGTGGGAAAGAGTAAACACAATTAGAGAGAATTGAAGTATAAGTTATAATATTTATATATTATAAATTTTACACATTATTAATAAATTTTATATTTTCATAAATTATAGTAAATTAAAAATATTAGCATCAAATTTTTCTACATGAATAATGGATTAAAATTAAAAGAAACACATATCCAATAATGCTACCAATAATGAAAATAAAGTTTCATAAATAAACACATGACATGTGGCACCATAGACATGCAAGACATATTGCGACGTTATTCCACAACTGACGCAGATACAGACGGCGCTACAGTGAACGCCTCTGATCTGATCTATAGTCAAAAGTCAACATATAATGGAATGCTATATATATATATATATATATATATATATATATATATATATATATATATATATATATATATATATATTCATTTTTTCATTTAATTTGTTTACAAAGTATGTAGCATATATAGTATGTAAAATAACTGGCCTTAGCTGTTATGGAAGGTTCTTACTATGTTCATCAATAGCCAACAGTGTCACACGGCAAAACAAATGTTGAGAGATACTATTTTTAAACGAGCTAAAACAGTGAAAATTGCTTCCAATTATAAATGTTTTGACTTCAATATTTTTTATTCTCATATGTGACCAAATAGACCATTGGTCTCACTTCAACATTATACGGTAAAATTATCTTATCATATATCTATATAGACTTATCTTTAATATTACTATTACATGTTCCGTTAGTTTCACGCAAGGATTCAATAATGTTTTTGTTTTAACAATGCAAGTACATGATTCTTATTTAAAAATATTATTGGTGTTAGATAAAGGTCTATAATAATTATTTATACATACAATTCAAAAGCTACTAATAATAACTAATTTATAATATGAATATATTTCCATCAAATGTAGACTAATGATGATTAATATGGAAAATATGGGAAATGATGTGTATAAGTAGCTTTCATATCAATTTTTTTACACATAATTTTGAATTTTGATTATGACAAACCATATAACAAGGGTCTAAGTGATAGGTGAAAATTACAAGAAAGACAAAATCTGATTCTTTTCCATCGCTGTTATTTGACCTTCTTCATATATAGTTATACTAGTATATCCTAAACCCTAATTATTTATAGTAAATTTACCTGTTTTGCCATACATGTTCTTTCGTGTGGAAAACTTGTTCTGCTGCCTCATTGAATTTTAGAGAACAAGAAAATGAGTGGTGTATGTGATGGTACTGTGGGTTAATTAAGAGACCACAATTGAAAATTAACTTTCACTTCAACCCATGAAGAACACATGAAAGTTGTTGAAAAAGTGTTTTGATTTTTATTAAACAATGTTTAATCTTAAGCATGATTTCTTTTAGTATCGACGGAAATGATCTCATGATGATCAATTATTGATTTAAATAATATTTAAGCAACAATAAAAGTCCTCTCCTTTTTTCTTTTAAAGCATATACATATTTTACCTTTTTTACTTATTTCAGAAATTATTGCTATCAAAGTCTTGAGTTGAAAAATAGTTGTTATTTAATAATATTTTCAAATAAACTAATGACTTTAAATTTGGCGAATATTAATACACTCTGAAAAATGAAAAGTACAATGCTCTTTAAATTTTAAAGTCTAAATTTTAAATTATAAATCCTAAAAATTTGAACTATAAATTCTATTTTCTAAACTCTAAATTTGAATTATTGATATAAAATATAATAAATTAAAAAAAAATTTATTTAATTGACAAAGAATACAGCACTCCTTATTTTACAAAAAAATGTTTAAGGATTATCCTTTAAATTTAATATTTACATATTTGAAGAATAATATTTAATTTTGTACATTTATTGACTAAATTATATAAATTGGCAGGGCTCACAAGTCACAACCCTTTTAATCATACATTTTGGCAGATTATTTATGTTTTAATAATCACCCCTAGCAGGATTGAAGTACTTAACCCGAATTAGCGTAACAAAATCTCTCTTTAACCGAAGAACTAACTCTATTTTTGAAAAGCCATCTCCATATATAGTCCATTTCGTTGAATTAATAGCATACTAGACTTGCCTGCAATGGTTGAAAATGAAACGGAAAATGCTGCGATAAACTATTTAATTTGAGACCTTAATTTCAAATTTCACAGCTTTTGATAACCCAATTAGGAACTAAAGTTCGAGGAAAGGGTTGAAAATATATAGGTGAAAAATGTCTTAGTTGCATGCATTAGATATATTAAAAATAAAATTTACAATTGGAAAACATCATGAAACTCATAAAACATAAATTTTACAAGGACCAATCATGAAGGCATTATTACTTGGAATAATTGAAAACGACAAAGTAAGAGTTGCAATTTATTAATGAGTATGTAGTCAGCTAATAATCTCAAAGCTTGAATATCATTGATGCGCTTTCACATACATCATATATTTTTCCTAACAAACTTAACATCCATATATATATATTAATAAAAATAACTACTTTTTACATTAATTACATAAATATTGAATAATCATCCAAAAGAACAATTATAATTGTACAAATATATAAAATGTTTTATACTATTAGAGCATTAAAATTAAATTTATATATATATATATATATATATATATATATATGAAAATAAAAAAAAATGCGTTAGTTTAAAATTTACTACTTTAATTAGGGGAAAATCTCAATTACTTTAATTATGGAAAAACATTACTTTTCCATAAAACTTATTACTTTTATAATTTTTATTGATTTAAAATTATTACTCCTTGTAGCAGAAAAAATACCACAGTTAATACTGTAAATTAGCAACAGCATTATCAACTTCTGTCTAAATCTTCGCTAAATGTACTAGCGATCACAATGCTCAAATTGACGAGAATTTTATAATTATTGTTAAGTAGTTAAAAGAACATCGTTGCAAAAATTCTATTTTGTTATAGTAAAAAATTAATTTTTTATTAGTTAATATTAACCAATTTATTTTTTTAATGTAAATTAAAGTTACTTTTTTTAAATTTCATTTTTTGGACGGTTTAGAATTTAAGATTTAGAGTGGACGGTTTAGATTTAAAATTTACAGTGGTTGATAGTGGCGAACGATAATGAAAAATTAAGTGATGTTGGGAGGAAGAAGAAAAAATGTGAATAAAGATGGATGAAAGGATAATTTAAAAAAATTAGTTGATATTGGTTAAAAAATAGTTAACTTCAGGGATGAACAAAATGAGATTTGATCTATCTAACTTGAAGATCCGATCCACACTCGATCCGATTTTCACAAATGATATCCAATTGGCTAGGCTATAGGATATTATTCGATGCGATCCACAAGTATATCACATCTGTAAATTCTATCCGATTAAAAAATAAAAAGTATATTATTTGTTAGTTGTGTTATTTTTTTTTATACGAAAAAATAGTGTATTCATTAGAAAAAAAAAAGTTAAAAACAAGATTTATTTTTAAATTGAAATGCCTCAAATTTGCATATCCAATTTAATATTTGATCTAATACGTGAACATCACTAATTGACTCTTTTGTTTGGTTCTTTTTATTCTTAATATTTAAAATAATTTTAATTTTATTCTTATACATTTTTAAATTCTTAGTTAATTTTTTAAGCCAAAAAGACAAAGAGTGAAGAAGAATAAGGCATGGGTATGGGGAGAGTAAATAGTGGAAGCAGGAATACGATGGCAACAGAGGGCAGCGAGATAGAGGCACAGACGATGGAAGGGAGGCACAACAGAGAGTGGTGGGGGATAGGTGTTGGGTGGGATAAAGTTCAGGTTCAGATAGAGAGATGAGAGAGGGGAGAAACATAGAGTGGGATAGGACTAGGGAATCACATCAATATTCAAAGGATCCTAAGGTTTGGAATTGAGAAAAGTACCATCACTTGGAAAATGAGTCTTTCTCTATATCTTTTTGTCGACAATTTACTCGAAGATATTTCGAAGAGGGAGTTATTTCACTTATTCAACTAGATAGGAAGAATCAATGACATATCTTTCTCGAAAGCGAAAAAATGGTATGCTATATCTTTTTGTCTTTATACGGTTGATAAATCCATATTTTGTAATGAATTTAGGGTTGAAAATATTAGATTTTATCAACTTATCTTGCACTTATCTATTAAAGATGCATGCTTTCAAGAAATTCTCCTAATTGTGCTTTGGTGTTAAAATTGCTTTTTGGGACCATTGAATTATCAAACATTTAATTCATTTCTATTTCATTTGATCCCTTGATGTGCTTGTTGAGTAATCTCAGGCTTAAAAGGTAAAAATGTCTTGAAAAGATGGAGTGAAAGCATGCAAAAGTAGAGAAGTCTTGAAGAAATAAAAATTTGAAGATCTGGATATCATGCATATGCACCATCGCCAATTCGTGCATACGCACGATGCGTGCATACGCAAGATAAGCAGTGTGTGCCTCACTTAAAAGGGCACGTGACTGCGATTTTGAGGCTAATTTTGGACTCAACTCAGCTCCCTTCCAAAGCATTGAAGGCCTAAATTCAAGGGGGAGATACACACATACTGAGGGAATAATCATTTTACATAGTTTTCATAGTTTTGCTCATAATTTTTTAGTAAGAAAAACTCTAGGTTCTCTCTAGATTTTCCTAGAGTTCTTTTTAATTTTGTATCCACTTTTAAATTTCAATCTTGTTTAGTTATAGTTTTGCTTTAATTTTGTTGTTCTCTTACTTTAATTTTTCTTAGAATTTTTGTTGAATTACCTTTGTATTACTTTGCTATTTCCTTAGTTCATGAACCTTGCGAATCTTGAATTTCTATTAATGAATTGCTGTTTTTATATTTTATATATGTTTAATTGATTGTTGTTAGCGATATCTTATAGTGATTAGATATAGTTTTGGTTAATTTTAGCAATTTCATAATATTTTATTTCATTGCACACTAAGTGTTTGATGAAATATTTTATTTGAGTATGGAGTAGAACTTTCAATTCTTGACTTGGGATCGAGTAATTAGGTACCCTTAAGTTATCAATGTCCAATATTGATTAGTAATTTAGGATTGTTAATTGATTTGGTTTCCACTAACGCTAATCTTTCATCAAATTTAATTGATAAGTTGATTAGGATTTGTGGATTGAGATTAATTATGCCTACTTGATTTTTCTCATTAGTTAGAGGTCGATAAAGTGGGATTAACTTTTCACAATGATCATATTTGTGGTTGATAACAATGATGGGAAGCCTAGAATATCAATCCTAGCCAAGATCCTTTAATAATTTGATTGTTATCTCTTTCATTAGCTCATTCTTTTGATTACTCCTAGTTCAATGTAATTGTTTCCTAGTGTAGTTGTCTTACAATTGTGGTTATCTTAGTTTCATGCTTGCTTAGTTAATTGTTCATTTACTTATTGATTTTTATTTTCTTACAGTTTATTTGTTATTTACTCCATTAATTTCCTAGTCTCTTAAATTTCTGCAATTGTGTTTGGAAACCCCCATTTCACAATCGACCTTAATACATACGATTGTCAGTCCAAGAAAAATGACTCGGAATTAACACTCTTGGTTATTTATTTTGATTTGTGACAATCTTCTTTCTAAACTCTTACTCAGATTGTTTGCCGATTTAGACTATATTATTGACAAAATTGAGTTTCATAACTTGTGAAAACTCTAAACTAGTATTTAGCCTGTATCAACGGTACACGACGAAAGGGGCCTGAAGACTATAGCGGACATGGATCACATGAGATTACGAGGTAAGACAATCTCAGAAGAGAGGCTAAGTATAGAAGGACAATGGGAAGAAGGAAAAAAGAGTGCATGTCAAAGAAAGAGTAAAGAATGCTGTTGAGAATAGGCAGACTCAATGTGGGGACAATATGGTTACTCATGCAGGTGGGAAAGTGGCGATGAAGAATACGACAGTTAAGGACCCAAATGGGAATGGATGGACGAAGAAGGATGAAGTGACAATTGCACAAGAGAATATGGGACGGCCACGACCATAGATTTTAATGTATCAAAGAAGGCAGTTAGTAAGAATCTGCCTCATGTTGTTCAAGTCCGGGAACTAGAAGCATATAAGGCATTATTAACTTTTGACTCCGTGAAGCATGCAGAGGAGTCTTTTACCTTCAAAATGAATAATCTTCTGTAATTTTTTCATAGTGTTTGAAGATGGGAAGTATTAGAACACAGTGAGACTAGAAGAGTTTGGCTAGAATGTTTTGGAGTGTTGTTGCATGTATGGTCCGCAGAAACGTTCAAAATGATAGGCGATTAATAGGGGAAGTAGTACAGTGTGATGAAGTGACGGAATCAGGCTTATCATTTAGCTCTAGAAGAGTTCAAATCGATACCTGTGTGTTTGATGTTATTAGTGAATAGATTCACATAATGGTCAGCACTAGTGGGTTTGATATTTTTGTAAAGGAGGTAGGACGTGAGATATATGGAGTGAAAAGTATGCTAGTAGGTGAAAATTCATGAACGATGAAGGCAAACCATGATTTAAGTGATAGAGGAATGAAGAGGACGACAACGTTATTTTATCTGACGGCTGAATTGGTGGTGGTAGGGCCAAGGGATCACGGTGAAGAGAAGGGTAGAACAGTAGTTCACGAAATGATTTTGAATGATTGGAATCAGGAGCAATTAAAATCGTTCAAGAAAAAAGGTAACTGAATTAAATGCATTGAAGGAGATTGATGGAGGCAAGGATTATGGGGAATATGAATTGAGTTTGGAAGGGGATTCAAAAATGACGGTTTCACAGAAAAATTCAAATTGGGGTCGTGGGGTACATGCGGGTGGTATAAGGACTGAAGAAACATATATGATGGGCCATTTTTTTCATAAGGAAATGGATAATAAAAGAAGTACTGGTGGCATGGGCTGTTTGGGCCATGATAGTGTTGGGCCAACAATTGAACATAGCAAAGATGTGCCATGTGAAGGAGAAATGTGTGTTGGACGGTGGGCTGAGGCTGATGCGGGTTGGACTGCTGCAACATGGGTTGCTGATGTATCCGCAAATGAAGATAGGAGCAACGTTAGGTCTTCTTTGAGGACCAGCTCTTGTGCGCCATTGACAGACCCGTCTGCACAGCCGACGATGATTGCTACCCATCGACGACCGTGAGTGGCGCCTGTTGGAGTCATGAACCAGAGCAACGTCGATGCTGGGAACGTGGCTATGGGACAGACAGAGGTAGAGGCGAGCCATGTGGTAGAGACGCTGCAGATGGTGATGGTTGAAGAAGAATGGGATGGAGAAACTCGTGCCATTCAATCACACCAAGAAGTGAAGTTCCAATCTGGCTAAGGCAGGAGGCAAAGAAAGTGTTATGATACCAAAGATAGTGACAGCTTGTAAGGAACAGTTTGCAGATGGTGGAGGTTGTGATATCAAGAAGGCTGGATTCGAAACTAAACTAGAGCATGTAAACGTGATGGATGATGAAAGGCTGAAGTGGGAGGAACAGATGAAGAAAAATATGAACACTTGGGAGTTAGCAATGGAGTCTGGTGCAGTTTTACATAATGAAGAAGATATTATAGCAATACTACAAGCTCAGAATGAAGAAATTGCAAACAGAAGAAGTTTGGCGAAAAAAAAAAAGTGAGAAGAAGCAGACCTAAGAACCACAATAAGGTGTGTAAAAATATTTTTAAATAATTTATAGTTATTGGAACATTAAGGGTTTATGAGGTGATGAAAAGTTAAGTATGGTAAAAGAATTAAAAAAGAAATTTAGGTTGAACATGTTAGGGTTGATTAAAACTAAGAGAAGTGTTGACTAAATTTGACATAATATGTATTTGGAAAAATGACATGGTGGGTTGAAAATATGTAGAATCTGTAGGTGCTTTTGGAGGATTACTATTAATATGGGATAATATGTTATTTAAAATAAGTAATTGTTATAAAGGAGAGTGATGGTTGTGTGTGGAGGGACTGATGACTAATACTAATTTTAATTGTGCATTTTGTTTGGTGTACGGAGCATATGTGCGAGTAGATAAACTTGTGATGTGGGAGGAGTTGAGCTATATGTGGGGCTGTGTCAGGTTCCTTTTCGCTTCATGGGAGATTTCAATGAAATAATGCAAGTGAAGGAAAGGAAAGGAGCGAATAGGCTATTAGTGTCTGCGGAAGAGTTTAAGAATTGGGTTCAGGATATGCAGTTAGTGGACTTACATACCGCTTAATGATTATAAGTTCACGTGGTTCAGGGGTTGGCAGTGTAGTCGCATTGATAGGATATTGGTCAATGTAAACTGGATTGAAGAATTTCCAGATACTCGCCTGAGAGATGGACCTCAAGTGTTATCAGATCACTGCCCGATGATTGTTGAAGATACAAGGGTGAGTAGGGGTCCAAGACCGTTTAAAAGTTTAGATTCTTAGTTCACACATGAGGAGTTTCTGAGGATGGTAAAAAATGAATGGAGAAACTTGGAAAATGTTCAATTCATAAGCAAGCTGAAGGTGCTGACGATACCATTGAGAAGATGGCATAAAGATAACTTTGGTGACATGGATAATAGAATAAAGAGATTTGAGGATGAGATAAAAAAGATTGATGATACAGTAAGTGATGGCGCATATGATAGTACGATGGAGGCTAGACGCAAGGCCCTGGTGAGATGCTGTGAGAAATGATATATTCGAAAGGATATTCATTGGAAGCAGATGTCTCGATCTTGGCATGCAAGGGATATAGATAAGAATATTAGGTATTTTCATTAAGTAGCCTTGGTTAGAAGGAGGAATAACATAATTGATGCACTCTTACTTCATGGGAGGTTGGTATGGAATCAGGCTAGAATAAATGTTGCAATTAGAGGGTTCTATAAAGATTTGTATCGACAAGAATATGCTCTAATAATTGGTTTTCAGGAAGGGATGGTGAAGAAGATTGATGGAGAAAAGGCTACATTATTGGAAGTAATGCCCTCTGCTGTGGAAATTAAAAAGGTTGTTTGAGATTGTGAGTCGACTAAAATTTCAGGTAATGATGGGTATAACATGAACTTTATCAAAAAGTGTTGGGATGAGTTTGGTCATGAATTCACTGCAGTTGTATTAGGATTTTTCCAAAGTGCCAAATTACCAATGGACGTGAATGAAACTTGGGTGACATTAGCTCCAAAATTTGTGGATGCTAAGGAATTCAAAAACCTTCGGCCAATTAGTAAAGTTGGATGTGTGTACAAGGTGATATCGAAGGTATTAGTGAGAAGGATGAGTTCAGTGATGACAAGATTAGTGGAAGAGACACAGAGTGCATTTGTGAAGGGACAAAAAAAAATACACGGCGGTGCTCTCATTGCATGTGAAACGGATTAGTGGTTGAGGATGCGCAATAAGAAGGCGACGATTATAAAGTTAGATTTTCAAAAAGCATATGACAGGGTCAGGTGGAACTTTGTGGATATTGTGTTATAAAAAATTGGCTTTGGTCATAGATGGAGGACATGGGTGAAGGAATGTGTAAGTACAACCTCTGTGTCAGTTCTGATTAATGGGTCACCGTCCAAGTCGTTCAAGATGAAAAGAGGTCTAAGATAAGGAGATCCTCTATCTTCATTCTTATTTGTTCTTGTTATTGATGTATTGCATATGCTGGTGGGAGAGGTAGTCAGGAATGAATGCATATCTTCACTGTTGGTTAGGAGAGATAATATAGAACTGTCACATTTTCAGTTTACGGATGACACTATTTTATTTTGTCTACCAAAGACAGAGACAATTTTGAACTATAAGAGGCTCCTGCGATATTTTGAACTCATGTCTGGCCTGAATATTAACTTTGACAATTCAAATTTGATCTCGGTTAATTGTGAGCCGGAGTGACTGACAAATATGTGTGGGTTACTAGGTTGTACGAAAGTTGTTCTACCTATGAGATACCTTGGAATTTTCTTAGGAGCAAATCCTCGGATGGTGAAGACCTGAAAACCGATTATAGATAAGATGGAAGAGAAGTTCAGTATCTGAAAAGCGAAGGTACTCAATAAAGCTGGAAAGTTAGTTCTTATCAAGTCTGTGCTTAATAACTTGCCAGTCTACTATCTTAGCTTATATAAGATGCCAAAGGAGGTTGCAGAGAATTTGATTGCATTGCAAATGAGATTTTTATGGAGTAAAGAGGATGAAAACAATGGTATGCCTCTTGTAAAATGGAAAGTAGTGCAGGCGCCAAAAAAACTAAGTGGATTAAGGGTGGAAAATGCGGTGATTAGGAATACAATACTTCTGTTTAAGTGGTGGTGGCATTTTTCAAAGGAGGATTGTCTATTGTGGAAAAAATTGTATATTCTTGTAATGATTTATATCCCAATATAATATTATCAAATCAGTTACTACCTTAAGAGGTGGTCCGTGAAATGATATCTGTCAGTTGAATTTTAAGGAGCAACAGAAAAAGACAAGATGATTAGTGGGCTGTTTATGAAAATAGGGGATGGGAGAAGAACTCAATTTTAGAAGGATAATTGGTTACAAGGTGGGCCTTTAAAAGAGAATTTTCTGAGGCTTTTCTCTATTTCAAACCAATAAGGATCTATTATAGGAGATTGTGGGTTTCGAAATGTGTTAGAGTGGATATGGAATTTCCATTGGAAGAAAGAGTTATTCCAATGGAAGTTGGCACTTGTCAACCAACTCCATAAAAGGTTAAGGCCAGTTAAATTATTAACTGATAGAGAGGACATAGTGATGTAAAAATTTGATAAAAAAAAGTATTTTTTTGTTAACTCCTATGTGCAAGTGTTGCAGACAGAGACTATTTCGGAAGAAGTCACAAGTTATAACTTCACTAGTTCAATTTGGAGAGGCTTAGTCCCGCCAAGAATTGAGTTTTTTGCATGGTTTGTTTTAGTGGGAAGGGTGAATACGAAAGAGAGATTGAGTATATTAGGAGCCATTCATCAAAATGATAATACTTGTGTTATGTGTAAAAAAGATGTAGAATTTGTTCATCATTTATTTCTTTCTCTAAGTTTACTTGACAAGTGTAGTGCGCAGGGTTGACATACTTGATAGAGTTTGGGCTACTCTGAATACGATTACGCAGAACTATTTGAGAGTTAGACAAGAGTGCCTAACAGAAAAGATGAGCAGAAAAAGAGGGTGATTGAATTCTTTGCAGTAATTTAAAAAATCTGACTGACACAAAATACGAAAATATTTAAGAATAAAGAGAGTAGCGTTGAAGACATTAAAATGAGGTCGTTGTTGAATTATAAGAAGTAATGTGATGTTGATCTATTTGGTTATCGATGGCAATATCGAATATGACAACAGATTAATCGTATTTGTGTTTTTATTGTTTTTGTTGTATATGTCATTTTTCTTTGAGTCACTCCACTTTAGTGTGTTGAATTTTTTTTGTTCTTTGTTCAAAAAGAAAGTCCGGTTCAAATTGGAGAAAATATTAAGGTTAGAATTAAGGATAATGGTTATTTATTTAAAAATAAAAAAAAATTGACTAAGAATTAACAGAAAAAAAACTAATGGTTCCGACAAAATTAAAATTCATTTTAAATTGAGAATTAAATTAAATATTAATTTTAATTTAAAAAATTTTCAAAACTTTGAAAAACAAATACATACTTTAGCCAAGAATTAATTAGCATATCCATGAAAAAGCATCATTACATCACATAATCTTTGTTCCAATATTCAAATACACAAACAAAATAAAAGTAGGACAGCTGTTGACTACGATTCCAGAACCTTCATATGTACGCTACGTAACCATTGACGATGATACCATCGCACATCTTTTTTATTAATTTTTATTTTTTGTATTAAAAAAATTGACAAAAAATGTGAAAAAATAAATAATTTATCTTTTATATCATAAAAGAAAGTGTATGAGATATCCATAGAAACTGTTGCAAACATGTATGTACAACATTAGGTTATTAAAAATCTTGAACATGCAAATAAATGTATATATAGAACCTGGAATGTAACAAGCAACTGATCCTTTTCAAGTGATATGATAGCATAAATTAAAGCGTGGGTTAAGTAGAAAATCAAACACGTAAGTATCAGTGTGTGTTTAGGGGAAGAGCCACATATACATGAATTATCTCCAGATATTGCATTGTGTGCTGGTAAAGTAATTTAATTTGTCAAATATTGCATCATGCATGGTCATGTCAATACTTATCATTAAAAATCCAAATAATTGTTGAATAATTTGAAAAAAAATATTTTATCATAATACTATTTTTTTTTAAATTTAAACTAATTATATTTTTATATTCCTCCTCAAATAATAATCTTTTTTTTTTAAATTCATTTAAATTTTATATAATTTTTTTATTTATTTTATGTTATCTTTTTCTTTTAAAATTTACTAAAAATCAAATTTTTAAATACAAAATTCTAACAAATATATTATAATATTATTTTTTTAAATTAAACTAATAAAAAAATAACATAAATAATAATTATATTTCTAAATATTTTAGAAACAACAATTTTGTCTGGCAATGAATGGTGCAAATACAAACAGGTAGCTTAACGTGTACTTGCGAAATAATTGCATGCTTATTCAAGGTGTTGTGGCCAAGAAGCAATTCTAGGGTATCGTACTCAATATATTTCACCAATTATGTCATATTTTTAATAAGAAAATAAAATATCATAAAATAAAATAATTAATTAAGTGTATTTACTGTGTCGTATTTATTAGTCGTCATCACACTAGATATGTCAATGAGGCGGACTGGGGATGAATTCATTTTCAAAAAATGTCTTTCCATTCTTCGTTTTTGTCTCTAAATAAGTGTAATTATCTGTATCATGTACGTAATAAAATTAAAATTATAATTTTAAGTTATTTTGTTAAAATTAATTTAAATTATAATAATTTAACTAATAAAAAAGTAATAAGTTATGTATTGTTTATTTTTTTTTAATTTAGTGTTAATTGTATTAACTCTAAAATAATTATTAACTGGTTTTAGTAATCTATTTTTTTAATAAATCAGACATGTATATTGAATGTGATTATAAATAATCTAGTAATACCTAAATCTATCAACAAATTATTATATGTGTAAGAACATATCAAAATCAGCTGAAAATGAACAACAAATTATTAGAAAATTCTAATGCAAAAAGTTCTTCAATAAACAATAAATAATTTAAACCCACTAAATAACAACTCACCACTATTCTTTGATGCCTGCAAAATATATACTTGAAACAATACTATATCAATGTTAGTATACAAAATTATATGATTAACGTAATTATAAAATTGTTTATCAGAAAAATAAAATAATATGAATTTTTATAATAATTCTAATATTCTCAAGTTATAAATGTACAATAAAAATGCATTACCCATTAGTACCTAGAATTTGTCAATTTTTTAAATTGATAGTAATAAATTTAATTAAGAGATTTCGTTATTACCTTTTCATTATAAGCTCTCAAAAACTTCTCTATATACCACATTATTCACGGTGCAGTTATCTTTCAAGTGTCCGTGATCTTACAACAGCACTCGCAGACCATCTTTACTGATTACTCTTGCCTTTATTTTCCAAACTTTTTCATTACATAATCTACCCTAAGTAATACTGTTGATAGAATCGTAGGCCATTAGTTATGAAAAATAATAAATAGAAAAAGAACTATACCTGAGGTACGAATTTTCTAGATGATAAATAATTGTTATAATTCACTATTACTCCTTATATATATATATATATATATATATATATATATACACACACACACACACTCATTATACACAATAATAATTAACCAATATTTTTAATGAAAATACTTGCTACAATTAGGTAAAAATTATGCCATTATCTTTTATTAATTTTTATGATTAATTCAATAGAGATACTTACTCAATATATATGTTATCTACATACATTAATTATGTGCCAATATTTGTAGAAAAGAACTAAAAGAAGAGATATATAAATATATATAATATTGTTGCTGTAAAACCCGGTCTAACCATAATTAATTAAATAATAAATTAATAGGAGCGAATATAGTTAGAAAATTTAGCTATCGGAATTTAATAATTTAAATATGATATTTGGACTCAGTAGATTTTT
Organism: Arachis ipaensis; assembly: GCF_059453495.1. NCBI lineage: Eukaryota > Viridiplantae > Streptophyta > Magnoliopsida > Fabales > Fabaceae > Arachis > Arachis ipaensis. Next base: position 22,191,670 of record NC_142443.1, read on the forward strand.
CTGAGTCGTATAACATAGTTGTCTGCGAAAAAATGCGCACTGGAATCTTGACCGGCAGTACCAACTGAGATCTATCTGGTACTGCAGCTGAAAAAATTGATTATAAGTAAATAAGGCTAAGAAATTATGATTTATAATAAGGACAAGTGGAAATATTTAAAATGCGATTTAAAGCTCTAATCTTGAAGGTTTTGGCCCAAAATTGGGCCAACGGACAAAAATAAGTGAACCGCGCCCAAGTGGGCCCAAGACTCAACATATATAAACATTAGTTATGAGCATTTCAGCTCATTTACTCTAAAGAAGGAGGGTAGGGGCGCTGAATTGAGAGAAGAGAGAAGAAAGGAGAAAACCTAATCCTAGTTCCAACTTCAAATCACCATAACTTGAGTTACAGAACTCCGATTGACGAGCCGTTTACAGCCACGCGTTGCTCTTCTCATCCTCTATAATTTTATCTAAGTTTTGTGGTGATTATTCCATTCATCTCTGCCTATTTTTGAAATTTCCCACTGTTACACATTTTTAGTTAGTTAGTGTTAAAATCTTGTGATTTTGGTTATTTAGGGATACTCTAACATGGATTCTATTCCTATTTCATATGGGCTGAGGTAAGAAGTACTCAAACCCTTGTGATTTATCAACTTCATGAACCCTAGGTTGATTATAAGTGTGAAAATTGATTATGTTAGAGTATTGGGTGATTTTGGTGCACAATTGGAAGATTGATATTGCTTGAGGAGCTTTGGTGAAGCTTAGAGCTAAGGGTTGGTAGAGACTTCTAAGAAGAAGCTCAATTATTTTGGCTACAAGAGGTATGCTTTAAGTTTCATTTAAGTACCGTGTGGTGTGATGAGAATTCCTAGGCTAGATGTCCCTATGATTAAGTTTGGATTGTGTGAATGGTTGGTATTAATATGCATAGTTGGTATGTAATGTAAATTAATGATTGGGTTGAAAATTGTGTGAATTATATGTATGGTGTGTTGAGAATTTGATAAATTGAATAATGAATATTGGTTTGTGGACTATGTATTTAAATTGTGAATTTGGGCCGGAGGCCGGAAAGAGGTAAGGAAGGTAAGTTGATATGTGTATTGTATGATGACATAAGATATTGGATGAATTTAGATATTGAATGTGTGAATAATTGGTTTGGTTATTGAATAAAGGTTTGAGGAATTGAGGTGTGGAATTTAATAGTTTTGGATAAAATTGTGTAGAGGAGGTAGGTTTGGTTTGGTTGAGTGTAATTATGTAAATGTGGTTGGGTTGTGGTCATTTGGATGAGTGGAAACGAATTTGGCTTGTGAACATTAGAAAAATTGGTGATTTCTAGTTTTGGGATAAAAACTGATTTTTAACCAATTTTGGCGGTCCGTAACTTAGTCCAAGGAGTTTGGAATTCTTCAAAAATGGATTTTTATGAAAGATTATTCAAATATCTTTCCAACGGTTCAAAAATGGTTGAAAAAGAAATTTTGTAGAAGATGTTATGTGTGGTGGAAGTTTAAGGTACAAAAATGAAATTCTGCAGCTTTTTAACTTAGTAAAATTTTTGGCAGAATGCTCACCCACGCGTATGCGTGGCCGACGCACACGCGTCGTTTTCAAATATTCGCTATCCACGTGTGTGCCTGGCAGACGCGTACTCGTCGATGAGTGAAATCAGTTGCCCAGCTAAAATTTTCGAGAGTTGTGCCTGAGTTGCGCTGGTTCTGTGCCTGAGGCACAGAATGCACCTACGCGTACGCGTGGCTGATGCGCAGGTGTCAGTTGGCTTTTCTCCCATCCACGCATGCGTGTGGGGGACGTGTACGCGTCGCTGTATCTTGCTGCCTTCCACACGTGCGCGTGGGCGACGCGCACGCGTGACCCCGTTTTCACCCCAAAGCTGATTTTGAGTTTTTAAAGCCAAATTTCAGACTTCTAAAGCTCCATTCTCACCCTTTTTGTCCTAAATACTTATAGTATGCCTAATAATGAAAAGAAACTAGGACATGTAGTAACTTGTGGATGAAATAAAGTGGGAATCAATGCTGAATAATGAGTAATGATGAATGTTTGAGTTGTTTAGGGTGACAATGGGAGTGCGGTGTATGCCGTGAGCCGAAGGGCTGTATTTAATAATGATTATTGGTTGGTTATGGCTTATGTTATGAGCTGGATAGCTAAGATAAATATTGATTCATGGCTGGAAATGAAAATATGAATTTGAATGATTGTTTTATCTTGAGCTCTCTTTCTCGAAAGTGCGACCCCAAAGAGATGAAGGAAGGTGAGGATCCCCTTCCTTGTTCCTCCTGGTATTGTAAAATCTCCCCTAGCGAGATGGTGGGAGGTTAGGATCCCCTCCTTGGTTCCTCCTGGGCATATGAGAACGTACCTCCTGGGTAGATGAAAGGGTTGTAGTTGCGCCCCATTTGCTCTAGGTTGGTTAGTATAGAGACTCTCCGGGTGGACGCAAGGGTTGTGGTTCGTCCCACTTGCTCCGGGTCAGAAATTGTGATGCCTGGGTAGTAGCAAGGGTCGTGGTTCGTCCCGCTTGCTCCGGGTCATTGTTTGAGAATTGGTAATAATGAACAGTGATTGTGAATGAATGTGGTAAATGAATAATGATAGAAAATGTTGAATGTGAGTATGCTTGTATTTTCTCTCTGGTTGTAATGGCGACAGGGCGCAGCTACCCTCTAACGGCGATAGGGCGCATGTACCCTCTAACGGCGACAGCGCGCATGTACCCTCTAATGGCGACAGGGCGCAGATACCCTCTAATGGTGACAAGACACGTATTCCCTCTAATGATATTAATACGCAACAGAGAGACTATGCCCGGGTTAGCTACCGGACACGTCGGGTTGGCTTGATAACCGACATATGATATCATCAGCCGTAGGACAGGCATTCATCATTTGCATATGTTTGAATTGTTTGGGTTTGCCTATTTGTTTTGGATTGCTATATCATATATGATATGTTACCTGATTGTGTGCTACTTGTTCTACTTGTACTTTAATTGTGTATTACTTGCCTATATTGCTTGTGTTTGTACAACTGAGAGGTCCCTCATGCTGGTGTCGGTAGACGCTGAGGGCTGTTCTTGATGAGATGAATTGATGATGATTATTGAATGAGATAATTTGAGTTTCCTGGGTAGATGCAGTGAATGGAATTCACTTGCTCCAGATGAGGATATGATGTATTGATATAGAATAATTGCTGAGACAGAATAACTGGTGATGCTTTTATTTATGACTCTGACTCTGATTCGTTGGAGAGTTAGAGAGAGTTGAGAAGCATGAAAGATATGATATTAGATTTAGCATTTTCTTATGACAGTTGGCTATTTATGGACTAGTGAGAACATAGGGTGAATGTTTGGTGAAAGGAAGTTTAGGATGCTTAGTGAGTTTTCATTACAATGCATTGTATTTATTTGGCACTTTTACCGTACTGGAAACCCATGGATCGAGGGTTCTCATTCCGTATATATCTCTTGTTTTTCAGATACAGGTCCAGGTGCTTAGAAGTGAGTTGTGGTTCATCTGAGAGATGGCGAAGATCTTTATATTCTTTACTTTATATTTTTCTTAGAATCTCTCCACCTTTATTTTGAAAAGCTTATACTATGTATTGAACTCTTTCGAACTTGCCTATAGAGGCTCTTATGTTTCTTTGGGAGAGATTAGGAGATACTGTTGTCAACTACTTTCATACTGTACCCTAGCCGGTCCAAACTTCGCGGGTCGCGACTAATGGCTATTTACTTATGTCATATATCTGTATACTGTCCGTCTCTTATTCTCCTTTGTGCCTTTATCTGTTTATCGCTTTCGGCTTCACGCTTTATCTTTTAGCTGTCGATACGTGAGTGTTACGATTCGCGATTGTATTTTTACTCTTTTCAGACTTCTCGATTAATACTCCTTTCAATTATACTTTATTTATGTATTAAAAATCCACCTGAAAGTCATACCACCATAATATCATTACTTATGACTCGAGTATAAGGATTTGAATATTAGGGTGTTACAATTGCTCGATAGGAATTGAAGCAGATATAAATTGTTGCGTTCTTTTTTATTATATTATACAACTTAAAGTTATAGTATCATGTTATTATTAATTATAGATACTTGCTACAATTATATCAAATTTAATTATGACTCTAAATAAATAAAATAGATAACAATCAATATTATTTTTTTCTTTTTTATATTCAATATTTACTGTAAATATAAAAAATAAAATAACTAATGAATAAAAATATGAGTAAAAAATAAAACATAATAATTAAAATTCAATTTGTTAACTAATTAACCTTGTATCCATACATTATTATTATTATTATTATTATTATTATTATTATTATTATCCACTAATTAAAGCGGAAGATAAAGAACTATATAATTAACGAACCATTATTAGAATGAGTGAGAATTATAGCATGAATTATTATGGATACAACTAATTATTGTAGAACAACTATCTACTAATAAAATTATTGCACATGATGAGAATTAGAACTATATTATTTAATATAATTAGAATAAATAAAAATATCGATGATTGATAATTAATTTAATAATGCATTGAATATTGATTTGATATAAGTATAATAAAGATATTTTCGTAAAATAATATAATTATACATTATTCATGAGCTAATTGTAATATAATTAAAATTTTGAAAAAAAATTCATGTGTAATCTTCATAAATTACAGTAATTTCTTTATTTATGTATACATATGTATTAATTTTGTTGAATAATTCTAAATATTTCCTTATTTATACATACATATATATAAATTATACATAAAAATATTTAAATCACATATATTATGTAGCGTTTGTTTTTGGGGGCAGGACACGGAGACATGTACAACAGTTGTTTAAAAAGTGTTTGGAAGCAGAGACATGGACAGTGGACATATTGTCTTCGAGACAATTTTTTATACTTTTGTGTCCACTCTTTCACAAAGGACAATGATGGACACGGGATTTGGAAGAGTGGACACGGACAATTTTATAAATTTTGTTTTTCTTTTTTTTCCACTATTACCCCTTCTTATTTTTCCTATTGCGTTGTTCAGAGATACTTTTTTCTTTCTGTTCTTCCTCTATCTCTTTCTTTTCGAGGTACTCTCTCCTTTCTGTAGAATTTTTTATTGGGGGTAGATAATTCTTTTCTTTTTATCGTTTTACTTCAATACCATTTTAACCTTATATTATATTATTTGATTTGTAATAAAAATAATAACAAAAATAATTAATCTTGAAACTTTTGAAAGATAAATATTAGTAAAAGTAAAATTAATCCTTTAAAATGCTAAAAAATAATTTATAAATTGTAATTAATTTTATATAATTTAAAGAAAAATCAATTTTTTATAAAGAAAAATCAGTTTTTAGATAAAAAAAATAGTTTTTTTATATAAAAATAAATTTCTATATGCAAAAAATAATTATTTTTTCATGTAAAAATGGATTTTTTTTAAATTAATTTTTTATTTAAAATTAATTTAGCTTATTAACTTAAACAAAATTTTTTATTAATCAAACTCAAATTTATTTTTTTGTTAATCTTAACCATATGTATTCCTACATATTAATAATAAATTTTAAAATAAAATAATTATATTTATAAATTTTATTTTAATATAAATACTAATATATTTTTTATTAAAATTTTTTGCCTCTTCAAATATTTTTTTTAAGTTCCGTCTGTACTCCTACGTACTCTCATTTTTTATTAAATTAATTTGTATTGATGTAGAAAATTTGGAATTACAGGGCTATTTTAGTCATTTCATATAATATTTTAGTCTTGTCGATGTGTATCCAAACATAATACTAGACATTACATTAGTGTCTTGTCCATCGTATCCAAACACAATACACAAAAGATAATTTTTAGTGTCTCCGTCCTATTGTCTCCGTTTCAGTGTCATGTTCTGTCCTGTCTCTAAAAACAAAATATTTTTTGTTTATATATATATATATATATATACTTATTCCAATTCAATAAGAGATCTCAATATTATGCCTTGAAGAGGACTCGAACCTCCACACTCTTTAGCACGAGATTTTGAGTCTCGCGTGTCTACCATTCGAACACTTGCCCCGGATTAACTTCCGGATCATAATTGTTCTAGTGAATAACTAAAGAAAAAAATTGGAATAGATAGATAGCACAATTTGCTTCTGATCTCGATAAAGCTACTCAAAATCAATTGGCAAGAGGTCAACGATTACGCGAATTACTTAAACAATCCCAATAAGCTCCTCTCACTGTGGAACAACAATGCTTTTGAATAAGCATGAGTAATTAAATGAAATAGAGCAGCTCGGGAAGATCCCATACCTAGAGCTAACATCATATAACCCAATTGAGACATTATATATATATATATATATATATTATTCCACAATGCGTGCAATAAACTTTTATGTTTGATATCGATATATAGTCTCCAATTCTAGCCCCATTCATACGCAAACTGTATACAACTATTTTTTAATAGAGTAATTTTAATTTTTAATGGAGATACTTGCTACAATTAAGTAAAAATTATGTTATTACCTTTTATTAACCTTTATTATTAATTCAATAGAGATAATTGCTCAGTATATATGTTATATATCTACATTAATTATGTGCCAATATTTTTAAGAAAGAGCTAAAAGAAGAGTATAAATATATATATATATATATATATATATATATATATATATATATATATATATATATAATATTATTGCTATATAGGAAACAAATATAAATTACTACGTTCTTTTCTATTATATTATACAACTTAAAGTTATAGTATCATGTTACTATTAATTATAAATACTTTCTACAATTATATCAAATTTAATTATAATATAAATAAATAAAATAGATAACAATATAATCAATATTATTTTTTTTCTTTTTTACATTCAATATTTACTATAAATATAAAAAGTAAAATAACTAATGAATAAAAATATGAATAGAAAATAAAACATAATATTTAAAATTTAATTTGTTAATTAAATAATTTTGTGTCCATACAATATTATTATTATTATTATTATTATTATTATTATTATTATTATTATTATTATTATTATTATTATCCACTAATTAAAGTAGAAGATAAAAAACCATATAATTAACGAACCATTATATATTAGGATGGGTAAAAATTATAGCATGAATTATTGTGAATACAACTATCCACTAATAAAATTGTGGATAGAATTAATTATTGTAGATATAATTATCTACTAATAAAATTATTGCACATGAATGAGAATTAGAACTATATCAATTAATATAATTAGAATGAATAAAAATATTGATGATTGATAATTAGTTAAATAATGAATTGAATATTGATTTGATATAATTATAATAAAGATATTTTTTTAAAATAATATAATTATACATTATTCATGAGTTAATTGTAATATAATTAGAATAAATTTATTTAAAAGAAAAAAAATTTATGTGTAATCTTCATAAATTACAGTAGTTTCTTTATTTATGTATATGTATATATTAATTTTGTTAAATAATTCTAAATGTTTCCTTATTTATACATACATATATATTAATTATACATAAATATATTTAAATAATATATATTAAATATTTTTTTGTTATAATTATTTTTTTAAATATATTTATTATTCCACAATGCGTGCAATAAGCTTTTATGTTTGATATCCATATATAGCCTCCAATCCCAGCTCTATTCATCCGTAAATTGTATACTTTTTTTTAATAGAGCAATTTTAATTTTTTGTTTTATTTTCTTTTATGTATATTTTTTTCTTTAAATAGTGATATTTTAATTTTTTTTCTTTTTTGTTTTAAGTACACTTTTATTAAGAATTGCATTACTAATCTAAAATACAAAAAGAGAAAAAAAGGTGATATATATATCCAAGAGAAAAAAAACTTAAATATAAGAAAAAAGAAATTTTATATTAAAACCTTTAAAAATAACATATCCAATAAAAATAGTCGTAATATATAAATTAAGGCAATAATTTAAATTTAAATTAATGTAAAATAAATTTAATCAAATACCAATATTAGAACTAAATTACTTAAATAATATTTAATCTATTCTAGTCTTTAGACACGTATAGATTAGACTCATTCTCGTAACGACAACCAACTGAAACATCATTAGTTTGGACATTTAGAATTCGTACAAATTCAGACCATCCTCTTGTTAATATAAGTTTCATCATCCGCTATCCGTGCAATACGGAAAGGTATAGAATTGCCACACTGAGAAACTAAACTGACCCTTATTCCCCTCAATGGCATTGCATTAATGCAAAAGAAGGCCAGTAATTTCTGAAAAAAATCACAATATGTTATAAAATTATTTTAATAACGAAAAACTTAAAATAAAAAAATTTAAATATATTAGCAATCGTTGAAATTACATATCCGAGTTTGACACGAATTTAGCAAAACTGAACTTAAATTGAGAGAATTCAATCTCATTATGTGCTCCACTTCGAAGATCTCGGGCAGACGTAGAAAGCATGGAGGGAAAGGAACTTGAACTTGGCCTAAAAAGCTCCGTGGAAACAATTCCTCAATAAAAAATCGAGCTCCTCCTAAGAAAACTAATTTTACCCACATTCCATTAGGTTAGTAATAATATGTGAGTAGATCCAACTATCATTCGGTAAAATAGAGTTTACTGCCTCTTCTTTGGACGCTTACATCCATGTAGTTAAAACCCGAATCAGTGAATACAACTCGATGAGGTATTTCATGGATGTGATGCATTGTAAACGATTGCAGCAAAAGACAATCGCACTGGAACATTAGACGAAAAGAATAAGTTGAAGTAAGAACAATCATTAAATTATCAAAAAAATAATATAATAAAATGAGTATATAAAAAATACTGTACAAAATTATAAATTGTACCTTAAAAGAATCAACTTTAATGAAAAACGAAGAATACATTCTATTCTATGAAGTAGTAAAAGAAGAATAATAAATTTAAAGAAAATGAATTGACTTTTAGATTTAAGCTCATGTACCACAAAAAAACTCTATATATAAGCTTTATTAACAAAAAAATAAATATGTAAATTAGTTATTATTAAGGTAACTTTTGATTATTTACGTTAGTTATGCATCATATATTTGTTTTGTTAAAATTATATGATTTTATCATATCATATCCTGATTAAAATCATTGTTTTTTTTTTTTATCATGAATAGAGTAATCGGAGCCAACTTCATATCATTATCATACCATATTATTATTAGGGGTAAGTATGGTTTTGGTCCCAAAAGTTTAGCGACAGAATCGAAATCGTCCCTCATCTAATTTTTTATTTACAATCGTCCTTAATGTTGCATTTCTATTTAACATCGTCCTTTCTTTTTTTTTTTCGGACATAAATGCCCTTTTCATCGTTAGGGGTAGTTATAACAACACTTTAATATAAAAAAAGGAAAAGCATTATAAATATATATATGTAAACGAAAAAAAGAAAATGGCAAATTGGTTTGAATCTCCCACCGCTGCAGATACCACCGTCGCGCACCTCGTGGAGGGAGAACGCCATGGCTGCCGAAAGCTCAATCTCGTCTCGAAGTAAATCTTCTTCGCATGGTAGGTTGCTGCGTTGTTCCCATGGTGAGAGGTCGGTGCTGCGAACTTCGGGGACGAAGGAGAACTATGGTCGCAGATTGATAAACCCATATTTTATGATATATTTTGTACTTAATTTGAGTGATTTATTCAATCCTTCACCCACTTATTCATATTAATTGCATGGTTTTACTTTCCCTCCCTTATTATGTGATGTATGTGAAAAACATGTTTCCTATGCTTTAAAATTAATTATTTTAATTACCTTTATTTTCATTCGATGCCGTGATTAGTGTGTTGAGTAGTTTCAGATCTTCTAAGGTAGGAATGACTCAAAGGATGGAAAGAAAACATACAAAGATGGAAGGAAAGCACAAAATGGAGTTTCTAAAGAAACTGGCATCCACGCGATCGCATGGGCGACGCGGACGCATGCCAAGCGCGAATCAACAGCGACGCGGCCGCATGACTGACGCGACCGCGTGCCTTAAGCAAAACACATATGACGCGGTCGCATGACTGACGCGACCGCGTGACAAGAAAAGCTCCGGATGACGCGACCGCGTGACCCACGCGGACGCGTGACAGAGGCCACGCACCAGAAATTGTAGAAAACGCTCCCAGCGATTTCTGAAGCCCTTTTTGGCCCAAACCCAAGTCCAGAAGGCATAGACCAGAGGTTATAAAGTGTGGGAATGCATCCATTCAAGGAGAGCTCACCAATTTAGTTACTTCTCATGATTTAGGTTAGTCTTGAGAGAGGTTCTCTCCTCTCTCTCTTAGGATTTAGGACTTCTCTTAGTTTTAGGAGTGACTCTCAATCCCAGGTTTAATGTTCCTTTATTTTAAGCTTCCCTTTCACTTTTATTCGTTCCATTACTTTAGTTGATTATTTACTTTGCCATTTGATTTATGAATTCTTCTATGTTCCAGATTATTTGAATTAATGTTATTTGAGGTATTTCAGTTTAATATTGCTTTCTTTTATTTATGCTATTATTGCTTTTACTCTGAAGACATCTTTATTCCAATAGATTTACTTTTCCCCTTTTTGGTCTTGGTTAAGAAATCAGTAACTCAGGAGTTATCTTAGCTCAATATAATTGATAACTGTTATCTTTGCTAATTGAACTGAACTTCAATAATCCCAACCTTTTCTTAGGAAATAAATAGGATTCGAAGATCAAGCTAATTAGTCCCTTGACTTTCCTTTGCTTTAGTAAAGGTCAACTAAGTGGAATTAAGATTCAATCTTCTTTATTATTGAGAAGGGTAACTAATCTGGACTTCCAATTTCTCATCCCTTGCCAAAAGTTTATTTTACAGTTATTTATTTATTTTTAATTACCATTTAAATTGTTTGTCATATTCGTTCCTCATTCTTGAAACCCCAGATCTACAATCTCCATAACCAATAATAAGAACATACTTCCCTGCAGTTCCTTGAGAAGACGACCCGATGTTTGAATACTTCGGTTATCAATTTATTTAAGGGGTTTGTTACTTGTGACAACCAACACGTTTGTATGAAAGGACTTTTGAAGGTTTAGAAACTATACTTGCAACGAGGATTTATCCGCAATTTCTAGACCACGCAAAAGTCTCTCTCATCAAAATGGCGCCGTTGCCGGGGAACTGCTAACGTGTGCCTTATTATTGGTTATTGTAAATATTTTTCTTTTACTTGTTTATTTATTTCTGTTTTTTCTTTTTAATTTTATTTGCTACTATGAACTCTCACCCCTCTCGCTTTGAGTTTGGTTCTAACTTTGTTGAAGGAAATAGAAGTTACAGCAGGAATATGCATCAAGGTCAGACCAATCAAGGATGGATGGAGCCAAGAGGATCTAATCAACCCTTTAGGCAACAACACCCTCCAAGATATCATGGACAACGACCATTCTACAATGCATACCCAACTGATAGATATGGTGGACAACCTTGTAACTACCAACAAGCTCCACCCCGTGCCTATAGACCATCCTCTCAACATAACCTCGAACCACCACACTCACAAGCTTCTCTTTACCATTCGCCACCACATGATCCCTATTTACCCCAGTTCCAATCCAATCACTCCCAAGCACCACCACTTCCCCATGTTTCATGTCCAAATCCATCTCCCCGAGAATCAGAGGTTCGCCTCAAGGAAACAGTAAATAAACTTCACGCAACCATTCGACAACTGGAGCAAGCAGTAATTCAATTAGCTTCTAGACGTTCGAACATTCAAGGACCAACCACAGCCCCATGTGAACAATCTAACGAAGAGCGCATCATGAAGGAAATACTAGAAACTCCAGTGGACAAGACAGAGAATGAATTTGTACTAGAACAATTAGAAGAAGCTGTCATTACGCAAGAAGAAGAGTTGGTTGAAGATCTAGGAGACGCTGAACCTCCATGGGAATTCAGAGCTAAAGAGAACTCCGTCAAGGACGTTACAGTTAATGCTAAGGAGGATAGTACACAATCCCCAAGGCAAGTCGTTTATGAAGAACTAGACGGAATAACCCAGGACACAAATTCCCTTGATGATGATAGTCACAAGTCAAGCTCTCTTAGTAATTAATGCATCCGCAAGTGAATTCTCTGAGATCAAAGAATCTTCCCCAAATGAATACGAAGATGATGCAGAGGTAGATTTCTCTCAACCTCCAATCTATGACTCGAGTGATGAGGAAGACACAGAAGACTTTGACCAGGACACAGATGCATTTGAAGAACCTTGCAAAGAAGTGGAGGAATTCACAGAAGAGCACAAGGGAGTAGAACTTACAGAACCACCGGAAGCACCTTCCCCAAGGCCATTACCACCCAATACAAGCTTCAAGTGGGTACAATCCTTAACTTTTAACTTTACTTTTTCACTTGAATACGGTTTGCTTGAAACAGATGGCCAGCTTAGAGCTCTCTGCGGCTTTAAGAGTAAGAGGGAAATGGCTCGTGCTCAGAGCTAGTGCACAAGGTTCAATATGGTTCCACGCTTCAACTTGAAGTGCACGGATTGGTATCACGTTCAATTGAATGGATCTCGGAAAATGTTTGGTCACCATGGTGAGAATCTACTTTCTAAACCGCCCGGATGGAAAAGTATAGATCAAGACGGAGGCGGATTTAAAAGCAAAGTTTGGGATCCTAGAATCTATTCCGACATTCGTCATTCCGGGAGTCTAAAAATTTGTTTGAAGCTGCTCAGGAGCTTTACATGCCTAGTTTGGGACCCCAGAGGCTATTGGCATTCCAAGCATTGGTGGAGATTTTTGGATAAATTTAAACATAAGCCGCCATAACAGGAAGCTCTTCCAATGTCCAACTTAAGGACTTTAACTAAAAGTGCTAGGTGGGAGACAACCCACCATGGTATGATCGTTCATTTTTCAATTTTTATTTCGTTTTGCTTGTTTTCAAGTTTTATTTTATTTTATAATATTGAACCTGGAACTTTGCATCGCATTCATATTAATCATTGCATTCTGCATACTGCATACAAAAAAAAAAGGGTGCGCGACGCGACCGCATCACTCATGCGATCGTGTCATATTGCGAAAAACACTACCCACGCGACCGCGTCATCCATGCGGCCGCGTGACCTGGAGATCGGCGTAAAGATCCAACGTCCAGAAAGTTAGGCTGGAATCGTGCGGCCATTGTGCGTTTCGCACAAATGACCCACGTGATCGCGTCACCCACGCGATCGCGTCACCCACGCGATCGCGTCACTTGCACAATGCCAACCCCATGCGACCGCGTGAGCGATGCGACCGCGTCGCATGGATTGCACGAACACCCCAAAGGAGACAGAGAGTTGCGCTGAAACGACGCTGGATTCGTGCATTTAGCACAAATCCCAGCGACGCGATCGCATGCCCAGGCGATCGCGTCATTCACTCTTTTAGCCTCCATGCGATCGCGTCACCCACGCGATCGCGTCACCCTCCCATTTCGCTCCAGCCACGCGACCGCGTGCCCCACGCGGCCGCGTGGATTCAAATTTATAACCCCTAAACCACGCGAACCCTATCAGTCGCGCCCCCTGAAACCCTCTCCTCCCTCTCTTCCCCTCCAATCCAACCACCACCATCCAGCCACCATCACCGCCACCCCCAGACGCTGCCGACCTCCCCAGACGCCGCCGCCACCGACCCCCCTTCCTCCTCCCCCTTCTTTCTTCTTCTTTCTCCTTCTTCCCCCCCTCTCCGCCACTGCCCCCTTCGCAACCACCACCCACCGCCGCCGCCCGTCCCAGCTGCGCCACCCCCATCCGCCACACACACACCTACCCCCTCCCTTCCCCTCTTACCCCCTACCACATTAGCCAACCCTTCTTTCCCCCTGCCCCGAACAGCCGTGCCACCACCGCCAGCCGCCGCACCAGACGCCGTCACCACCACCCCCAGCCCCCTTTCTGTCCACTCTCCTTATTCGGCCTACCAGGTTCCGACGAACGCCCCCTTCTATCCGTAGTCGTTATTTCATTATTTTCTGTTTATGTTCATGTTTAGGCTAGTTAGATATGCATTTTGTAGTGGATTTTATGTTGTTAGGTAGCCTAGGATGTGGTTAGTGGATTTAGGCCTGTTTACTTGCACTGTTCATGTTTCTGTTTTATCCAGTTTGCAATTCTGCTGTTGCTGTGATGTTTGTAATGTTCATATGCTGTGATTTCTTGTTTCATGCTGCTCTTTACACTGAATTTTCATGTTTATATTCCTTATATGTAATTGCAAGCTTTAATTTTAATTCATATGAACTATTTGATTGTTGTTTATTTTCCGGGACAATTCAGTTTTAGCCGGAATGCTGCCCAAATTTTTGTAAACTATTTTTATTCATGTTTTGGTTTTGGCATTTTGAAATCTGCTTGCCTCTGCTTTACACAAACCCATTCATGAATGCCAGGCACGCATTCTTATTCTCTTTGATTTCCTGGTTCATATATTGCATTTTTTATTTTTGATTCCAATTTTTGCTATTTCTATATCTATTTGAATCATCATCAACTAGTTTTCCTGGTTTGGTTATGAGTTACCTATCGCTTCTAATTATGAATGCTTGTTACTTAGAAACTTATCCTTATGCCACTTACCTTAACCCATTTTTCATTAACTCACTAATCCTAATTTCCTGAACTCTTTTTTTCTTTAATTCTAACCAAACTAACCTTTTAAAATTTTTTTTCTGGTTTTTCACTTTCTTTTAACCTTCTAACCATGGCATAATGATAATTTTTCTATTTAACATGAATTCAATTACATTTTGGATTGTGCCTTCTTCTTTTCGGACTTTTAACTCCTATACAATCCTTAATGCACATTTACTTAACTCATTTACCTCATTCTAATTCTCCTTTGCCACTTTGTATTTCTTTTGACTATTTGCCTATTTGTTTTCCTATTTTTTTTATATATCCTGGTTTTCTGTTTTTCAGGATGTCAGATACCTATAGAAAGGGAAAAGGAAAGGCTACCACTGGCAAACGTAAAAGAGGAGAATCCTCTATGTCTATCATAGATCTCATGCATGATGCCTCCTGGCGGGAGAAAAACTTCACCCCGCAGGAGAAGGCCGACCAGCTGCTCCCTGCTAATGACCCAGTAAAGTTTGCAAACCGATACTGTGAGCTGAAGTATCCGGTATTCGCAAACTCCAGGAACCTATACCTGGAAAGGACCTTGAAGATCCCAGGAGAACTCCAGCAATACACCTCTGATCAGATCCAACAAAGAGGCTGGTTCTTCCTGGAGAGACCCCTGACTGAGGTCAATGCATCTTGGGTCAGAGAATTCTACTGCAATTACTTCAAGACCTCCCTAGATGCAGTGAACCTCAGAAGAAAGTAGATTCTGGTTACTGAAGAGGCAATAGAAGAGGTTCTGAAGCTTCTGCCTAAATCTGATCAGCCAGATGGTTATCAGAAAGCTGAGGAAGACATGCGCTTTCTAAAGTTTGATTGGGATGCAGTCAAGGCCCGGATAGCCCTTGACCCGACCGTTCCTTGGATTACGGGTCAGAACACCACCATGCCCAAGGGAATCAAGTGGGCATACTTGAATGATGAGGCTTGGCTGTGGCATCAGATACTTAGCAACTTCATTATGCCAAGTACCCACGAGACCGATATACCTGCCGCTATGATCACCCTCCTATGGTGTGTGATGGAGGGTAAGGACCTGTACCTGCCATGCTTTATCCGGTTCTACATGGCCAGGGTCCACGTCCGAGGCACTCTTCCCTTTCCCTATTTGGTTACACAGCTGGGCCGTCGAGCTGACGTGCCTTGGGAGGATGCTGATGAGAGGCCACTTGCTGCAGAATGCAAGAAGATTATCCCGCACAGCAGGAACTTTCTAGCCTTGGGCTACAGACCTGCAGTCTTCACTGCTCCTGGTGACACTGCCACACCATCTGCCGGCCCCTCTTCCTCCACAGCTACCCCTGCCACCACCACTGCACCTCCACCTGCTCCAGAGCCCATCTATCATCTAGTGCACCACCTGTTTCAACGGCTTAACCAGATGGAGCGTCGCAACAAGCGACGCTATGAGCACCTGAAGCTGATGATACGATCTGGCGACATCCCCTCCGAGCCTGACACACCATCCGAGGCATCTGAGGAGGAGGCGGATGCGCCCGAGGTAGAGACCCACCCACAGCAGGAGGCAGAGCAGGCATGCACCCAGCAGGTAGCACACCATCAGGAGGCTCCACCCCAGATTCAGGCTGTAGACCCTGAGATCCCCCTTCAGTCAGCACCTCCTCCACAGCAGTTAGACCCTCATATCACCACCACAGAGACCCCAACTACCCACCCTTCCAGTGATGACACTCCTTCACACCCTGCTTGAGTGAGCATCGGGGACGATGCTACATTTTAAGTGTGGGGAGGTCGCCATCTCTGGCGTATTATTTTGGTGAACCACTACAAACTCTTTTTCTTTTATTTTAGATATTTTTCTGTATTTTTCTCTTTATTTTTATTTTTATTTTTTGAGTACTTATACATTGCTACTTTCATGTATTTTTACTCTATTTCTGCATTTTGTATTTTTAGTTCATATTTTAGCCACTTAGTTTAGTTGCAATTCTAACTTATTAGTTATAGAAATTGTGGATTGATTAGTATAGTTTACCCTTTTTTAGCATAAGATAACTCAGAATAGATTGAAAAGAAAAAAGAAGTAAACTAGAGACTTTAACAGAATCAAAACAACCCACACCTTGTATATATAGCATTCCATGTTAGTTAACAACACTTCATCAAGGAGAAACACTAGAACTATAAAGCCATTCAATATAAGTTTTACATTGAGAATAATGGGGATTTTTAACTAAACCTGCATGACATACATAAGTGATAAATGATTTTTGAGCTAGAGAACACATAGCCTGTGAGTTTTGAGCTTAATTGTATGGTTACATTCAAACCATAATTTTTATTCCTGTGTGTTCCGCCCTTCTTTTATATTCTGGTGTTCTTTACTTTGTTTTAATCTATATGTCCGATTATAGAATGTAGATACATACCAAGAGAGTGATTGAGACCATTATTTGATTTTAGCTCACTTAATCCCAAAATAGCCTACCTTTTACATCACCCTTGTTAGCCCCCTTGAGCCTTTAAATCTCCTTTTATTCTATTAGCCACATTACTAGCCTTAAGCAGAAAAATAAAATAAAATCCCAAGTTGAATCCTTGGTTAGCTTAAGATAGAAATTGTGTAATTGTTTGAATATGGGAAAACCTATTGGGAACATGGATGATAGAAACAAAGGGTAGAATGTTGAAAAAGAATAAAGATGTTTCAAAATAAGAATTTTTGGGAAACATGCTCATGTGAAAGAAATTAAATTACCATGTGCAGCAAAAAAAAAATTAATTATTTTTCAATATTTGAATAAAGGGGACACCGAAGGATCCCCCAAATGCAAATAAAGCAATGCACATGGGATAAAAATAAATATTGAGGCATGAGCATGTAACATCAAAGTGGGAAAATATGGGAAAATAGGTAAAGCAGCTTTGCTTTAGAAAGTATGTATGTTAGGTGAGATATTAGACTAATTAAGGATTCACTTATTAGCTCACTTAGCCTTATACATATACCCTTACCTTTACCTTGGCCCCATTACAACCTTAATTAAAGACCTCATGATTTTTGGTATGTCTATATTCTATAATTGTTGATTGGTTAGATGAAGAACAAAGTTATAGAAAGAGAGAATAAAAAGAAGAATAGAGTGATTAACCTAATAAACACTGAGTGATTAGAGAGTAAACGCAAAATCCAGTGAGGGTTCAATAGCTCATTAACATTTATCTCTGTTTAAATTGTTAGTTGTCTTGCAAGTTTTTAAAATGTTTTTCTCTCCCATCTCAATTGTAAAGGCACTTTATCACTATCTAAGGTTTGGCTATACATATATACATGACTCCTTAAGAATGTGAATTAATTTAACTACATGCAAGCTTTATATTCAAGTGAATAAAAATTAGAATTGCATGATGCATCATTCATCTAGGTAGTTGCATTTAGATTAGATTGCATTGCATGACATTCCACCACTTTAACCTTACTTTTTACCTTGGATTTAGCATGAGGACATGCTATTGTTTAAGTGTGGGGAGGTTGATAAACCCATATTTTATGATATATTTTGTGCTTAATTTGAGTGATTTATTCAATCCTTCACCCACTTATTCATATTAATTGCATGGTTTTACTTTTCCTCCCTTATTATGTGATGTATGTGAAAAACATGTTTCCTATGCTTTAAAATTAATTATTTTAATTACCTTTATTTCCATTCGATGCCGTGATTAGTGTGTTGAGTAGTTTCAGATCTTCTAAGGCAGGAATGACTCAAAGGATGGAAAGGAAACATACAAAGATGGAAGGAAAGCACAAAATAGAGTTTCTAAAGAAACTGGCATCCACGCGATCGCATGGGCGACGCGGACGCATGCCAAGCGCGAATCAACAGCGACGCGGCCGCATGACTAACGCGACCGCGCGCCTTAAGCAAAACACATATGACGCGGTCGCATGACTGACGCGACCGCGTGACAAGAAGAGCTCCGGATGACGCGACCGCGTGACCCACGCGGACCCGTGACAGAGGCCACACACCAGAAATTGCAGAAAACGCTCCCAGCGATTTATGAAGCCCTTTTTGGCCCAAACCCAAGTTCAGAAGGCATAGACCAGAGGTTATAAAGTGTGGGAATGCATCCATTCAAGGAGAGCTCGCCAATTTAGTTACTTCTCATGATTTAGGTTAGTCTTGAGAGAGGTTCTCTCCTCTCTCTCTCTTAGGATTTAGGACTTCTCTTAGTTTTAGGAGTGACTCTCAATCCCAGGTTTAATGTTCCTTTATTTTAAGCTTCCCTTTCACTTTTATTCGTTCCATTACTTTAGTTGATTATTTACTTTGCCATTTGATTTATGAATTCTTCTATATTCCAGATTATTTGAATTAATGTTATTTGAGGTATTTCAGTTTAATATTGTTTTCTTTTATTTATGCTATTATTGCTTTTACTCTGAAGACATCTTTATTCCAATAGATTTACTTTTTCCCTTTTTGGTCTTGGTTAAGAAATCAGTAACTCAGGAGTTATCTTAGCTCAATATAATTGATAACTGTTATCTTTGCTAATTGAACTGAACTTCAATAATCCCAACCTTTTTTTAGGAAATAAATAGGATTCGAAGATCAAGCTAATTAGTCCCTTGACTTTCCTTTGCTTTAGTAAAGGTCAACTAAGTGGAATTAAGATTCAATCTTCTTTATTATTGAGAAGGGTAACTAATCTGGACTTCCAATTTCTCATCCCTTGCCAAAAGTTTATTTTACAGTTATTTATTTATTTTTAATTGCCATTTAAATTATTTGTCATATTCGTTCCTCATTCTTGAAACCCCAGATCTACAATCTCCATAACCAATAATAAGAACATACTTCCCTGCAGTTCCTTGAGAAGACGACCCGAGGTTTGAATACTTCGATTATCAATTTATTTAAGGGGTTTGTTACTTGTGACAACCAACACGTTTGTATGAAAGGACTTTTGAAGGTTTAGAAACTATACTTGCAACGAGGATTTATCCGCAATTTCTAGACCACGCAAAAGTCTCTCTCATCACAGATTCTGGGGCTGTGTTTACTATGAGGTTTGTTTTTTTTTCTTTTCTTCTGAATTGAGCTATTTGGGTTGAGGATTGGAGAGTGAAGACGGTGATTCTATGTAGGTGCATGAAGGCTGCAATTTCTTTCGTTGGGCAGAGCCAAAGACAGAGGTGGAAAATCCAAAAATTGCAAGAATGAGGAGGAAGGTTGCCTCCCTGAAATCAAGAACGAAAGCGGCAGAGTGGAAGTTAATGGTCATTGCTGTGTTAGGGTTTTTTGGGTGGGTTGGGTTCCTGTATTTGCTGCTGCAGAATTTTTCTATGTCTAGGCCTAAGTGTGTAATTCCATTGAACATGGTATGAAAAGGGTGTTTGGGTATGATGCTTTTGTTGTTGGTAAATTGTGTTAGGAATGGTTTTGTTGAATATGTTCTGTTGAAATGTGTTTTGTTGGTAAATTATTAGGTGGCTTCCCTGAATGTGTTCTGTTTAAATGATTTTTAACATGTATAAATGACAATTATGTAAGCATGGTTGGTTGTTAAAATGTGAGTATGATTTCTAGTTGGTAAATACCTGATTTTCATTACTGAGTAATTCCATAAGAATATCACAAACTTGAATCAAAGACAAGCATAACTCAATATGGTAAATGTCATAATAATGTACATAATAAAAAGTGTTTCACACCCAGAGGTAATCCCAAAAGGATTGGCTGGTCCAATCCAGCAATTAAGTACAACACATAGATGCTCATAGGCAAAATATCACCAACAAAAAATAGCTAACAAGTCACACTGACCTTACTAGAAAGTTAACACAAACATAACTCAAAATAAGCCAACATGCACAAAATACAATCATGACAATAAGATGCTAAGTTTTCCATTTCCCTAAAGCAATCCCCATTTTCTTGGAGGCAACTTTGCCATTAACTTCAGTTTCTTTGGAGAAATGTGAGGTGCTCCAGAAAGCCTGGCAGAGAAGTGACCAACAGGTTGGCTTGAAGATGTGGTAAGGGTAGGCTGAGATGAAGGAAGAGTTCTGGTGGCTGGCTGTGATGAGGATGAAGGAGGTGCTGAACTTGTTGGGCTGGCAACCTTGTTGGGCTGTGGATCATGTTGGGTTGAGTAGTTGGGCTTAGTAGTTCCCTTGGACCTGCCTCTAGGCCTTTTTGGCTGTGTTGCTGAAATAGCTTTCCTCTTGACAGATAGCTTGGGAATAGACTGGAAAGAGGCAGTCTTCCTTCCTCCCTTGACAGCTAGAGGGTTTGATTTGGTGCTGTGGATCTGCTGCTTTCCTTTGTTCTTTGACTACTGGACCACACAAACATATACAAATTTACCATAATAATATTATGCTTATGACAGACCAAAGAATAGAAGGAAGACAAATAAAAAATCATACCAAGTCCTCAATGGATTTAGGGCATCTGCTTTTGTTGTGTGCACATAGAGCACCTTTGTCTCTCTTCCTTCCTTGATAAGTGAGTGCGGCTGCTCTGTTCTTCATCTCCAGCAGCTGCTCTCCTCTTTTTCACTGGCCTGTGACTAGGCCTTTGATAGGGGAGAGGCATAACATCAGGATGTGCTGTTCTCTCCTAAAGATCTACTCCATTCAAGGCTGTATGATTGACTCATAGCACCTCATGTACGCTTCTTTCTTATAACAGCCATCCACAAAAGGTTCTAACTCAAGTCCCTTGAACTTGATGCAACTAATAGCATGGACACAAGGTATGCCACTCATCTGCCACGTTCTACATGAACATTCATGGGAGCCTAAGTCTACAGCAAACTTGTCTAAACCGTTCACAACTTCATACTTCTGAGCTGCAGACCAGTATGGCCGCCACTCTCCAGCTGACCTAGATCTCTTCTCCAACCTGAATCTAATCCTAGGTAAGATTGTCCCTGAATAATTTTGTATAAGTTCCCTATTTTCTGCCCACCTAATCATTAGTTCAACCCTGATCTCCTCTAACATCGTAACTATAGGCTTTTCTCTAGCATCAACTACGGCAGAATCAGGAAACACCTCTTTGTTCTGAACCTTGTGGACAACATACAACTATACATGGTCTCTCAACTTTGCTATTCTACACATGGCAATGGAATCCGCATCACTTTTAAACAATTTCAGATTTTTCCCCATGTCTTCATCTGCTGGATCCTTGAACCACAACGATGGGATATTCTCCTCCACATAACCAAATTGCTTTAGCTCAGCATAGGCTTCAAATACAGACCACCGATCACCATCAATCTCTTCTATCATTGTTGTTTCTCCTCTCACATACTGTAATGGACCGTTCTTATAAGTAAACCATCCTCCATGGTAGACCTTCACTTTAAAATAACCCATTGTCTGCTACAACACCCTGAAATAGAATACAATGACACAAAGAAATTAATTTAAAAGATGAAACACACAAACCTGCCTATTTCACAACGATGCTAATCCCTAGTCTCCACACACATGGCCTCATTTCAACCATAAACAGACCACCAAAACTTAAACTATCTAACCCGAAACTAACCACTGCAAGGAGAGCTACCATAGTGAAAAGAAGGTGGAAAATCATACCTACGCAAACCCGGCCCTATCAGTAATGCTTGAGCGACTCTTCACATCCCTTCCTTCCAGTTGCTCGATCTCGCCTCCTCTCTTCAGTTTCAGTCCATCAACATCTTCGGTCCTTTCCGATTCTGGGTTAGGGCACAATGTAATCGGTTTGGTTTACGAAGCGTTGTGAATAAAGGGTGTTGTAATAAACGTTAAGGGTTTTTATCCAATTGAAGACATCAAGTGTTTCACGCGAAACACTAACGTTGAAAAGGGTAGATTCGTCATTAAAAAAATTTATTAGAAAGGACGATGTTAAACAGAAATGCAACATTAAGGACGATTGTAAATAAAAAATTAGATGAAGGACAGTTTCGATTCTGGCGCTAAATTTTTAGGACCAAAACCATACTTATCCCTTATTATTATTATTATTATCCCTCAACATAAATGGATCTCCATTAAGGTAACAACTTGCCATTAATAAAATCATTGGATAATGAATAAGAATTAGAATTGTATTAATATAATTAAAATCAATATAATTAAAATGATTAAAAATATTTTCAAGTGATAATTATTAGTTTAATAATGCATTAAATATTGATTTTATATAATTATAATAAAGATATTTTCTTAAATTAGTATAATTATGCATTATTCATTAAATACTAATTGTAATATTGTAATATAATTATAATAAAAATATTTTTCTAAAATAAATTTATTTAGAAAAATATAAATTGGTTATTAATAACTGGTGCCATTATCATATAATTATGATATCATATTATTATTATTATTATTATTATTATTATTATTATTATTATTATTATTAAAATAATTAAAAATATTTTCGATTGATAGTTGATAAGTAGTTTAATAATGCATTAAATATTGATTTTATATAACTATAATAAAGATATTTTCCTAAATTAGTATAATTATGCATTATTACTTAAATGCTAATTATAGTATAATTATAACAAAGATATTTTTATAAAATAAACTTAGAAGAGAAAATAGTGCATTCATTTTGGCGGGAAAATGGATTCATGCAGAATCGACATCTCGCTTCCATTAGTTAGAGAAAAACCCAGATTTAGTATATTAAGTAGATTTTATTTTTGTCTCTGTCCCAATTCTTGTCATAAAAGAATAATTGCCTCCATTTTTTTTCTCGCATTTTTCGTGTTTTTCGGAACTCAATTCCTCATCTCCTTATATTGAACATTTATATAGAAATTATAGCAAAAAATTAAAAAAAAAAATCACAAAACATCATTACAACACACAAACATATTTTTATCCAAGATTACAACTTACAAATTCAGAAATACAAAATAAAAAATTATAGTTTGCAAAACAAAATTTTAAATACAACTTCTATTCTAAAAAAAATCATAAAATAAAGTCTTCAACATCAAATATTTTTTCATTATCAAAATATAATTTCCAACAAATAATTTTATGTTCTCTTTAAAACAACACAAACATAAATATATTAACATACATCATAAACAAGAATACCATGTATTAAATAAAAATTTGACATAGTAAAAAAAATAATTACCTAAAATCTTAAATCCCTCATATCCATCTTATAGTCCCAAAGAATTGGAATTTTCGACCCTGATTTACCTATATTATATCAATCAACAATTTACGAGAGTTAAATTTGACATGAAATTGAACTTTAATACCAAATATAACTTGAGTTATTAGTACTTTCACCTGAAAAGTGTTAAATTTGTTCCCTCCTAAAATGCTTCCAAGTCTCGAAAGTTAATCTTTTTTTGTTAGGACTGCACGCTTTGGCTAATTTCTTGTCCTTTCTCTTGTGTTTCTTCTTGTCACTCCTCTTGTGTTTTTGGAGATTTGCTTCAATTGCTTGACCATCATCACTTTATGTTAGTTCTGCCTCATTATTATTTTCATTAGGGGTCGAGCTAAAACCTTCCGTCATGTACATAAACAACAAGATTTAATACAGATACACTAAATTAAAAATTTAATACAGAAACACTAAATTAGATTCCAGCTCAATTTCAGATACAAAAAAAATATTCAAAAAACAAAAAAAAGATTAAATCAAATACAAAAGAATACATAATAAATCAGAAAAATGGCAAAAAAACAGAGAAAGATAAACTATAAACTGCAATAAATCAACAAAAATGAAAACAAAATACAGAAATAGATAAATTATAAATTGCAATAAATCAATAAAAAAATACATAATAGAGCAGATTATTCAGAGAACACATAACAAAGATTATACAAAAAAGGAGTATCAAACCTAACTGTTTCATAATTAATAAATTATAAACCCTATGTGTCAAAGAAAGGACAAAAAAACATAGGAAAAAGGAACATCAAACCTGAAATTAGGTGAAAGTGGAAGAGGAGGAGGAGGACAGACAACTGGCGGCTGCGATGGGAAAATGCGACGGCGACTTCGTTGGAGAAGTTGGGGACACGACGATGAGTTCTTTCCACGAATTGGGAGAACACTTTGGCGGCTTCTTTTCACAAGTTGCGGGGATGCCACGACGAAGCAGGGATCAGAACAGTGCGGTGCGAAGGAGGAATGGCGCGGTGCGGTGATGGTGCCGTACAGGATAGAGAAAAGCGTCGGTAAAGAGAACGCTATGGTGCCTGGTGATGGCGCGGTGAGTGGAACAGCGAGGTGGGACAGACAGTGACGAGGGAAGTGTTCAAAGATGGCTGGCTGGGCGCAGAAAGGATGGAGAGAACACAAAAGGGGGTGTCGCTAGGTCAGGGGTGAGGGTTACTGGGTGAGCGGCGAGAGGGAAAAGTGATTAGAGTTCTCAATTTTTCTATATATATTTGGTTGGTGAAATGACTAAAAAACTAAAGTGAGAAATAAATTACTAAAAGTGTTTAAGTAATTTAATATATTCGGGGAATGCGGGAACAAAGATAGGGATCCCCGCTCGGGTCCCGCACCTGCCTCGGGAGAATTTTGTTCCCTATTTTCGTTTTCGTAGAAAAAAAATTTTTGCCACCAGGATCCCATTCGAAGCGGTTCACGCAGGAATTTCCACCTCCTGAAAAATTTTAACATCCCTACATCACACAGTTATCCAGCAGCTTTGCAAATTTTCTATTTAAATTAATTAGAGCTGTAATGTTGATAGAGTTAATATTTTCTTTTTAAATCAATCGGCATAAAATTTTTTCATTGCGTATTTTTTTCATAATATCTTTTAGTATGCGATTAATTCATTGTAGATCTAAATTTTATTTATAATTCTGTTATTTTGCTGCATATTTAAATACTCAATATTTATTTAAATAAACAAATAAATTGACCATCTAACCAATTTAAATTGGTTTTCAACGCGCGTGTGTGTGTATATATATATATATATATATACATAATTCCAGACCGGTTAATGCAAGAACTAAACATAAAGGACCAAGATCTTCTATGAAATAGAAAAGATCATTCATACATAACATAATTCAAGCGGACCCACTTAAAATTTTTATTGAACTATGACTGACTATCATATTAGCAAATAAACGTATTCCTGAGCTTAATGCGCGAAAACTATGAGGGAATATATATATATATATATATAGTGACGGACCCAGAAAATTTTAAGAGTGGGGGCAAAAACATATCTTAAAATAAATTTCGTTGAACATTGTTAATTATATTAAAAATATAATAGAGATATAAAATTTAAAAAAACTTAGTGAACACTTTTATTCTTAAAATACTATTTATTATATATAATTTATAAAAAAATATATTTTTATTTCTAAAATTTAAACTTAAAATATTTTAATTAAATTATAAATAATTTTTCATCATAACTAATTTTATTCTTATGTATTTTTATATATATTTACTAATAAAAGACTGAATCAATTGGTACGTTAGCGCCTATTAATACACTAGCATTTATAATTTGAAACTATAATTGTATATAAATACCATAAAAAAAATAAACCTATATATGAAAAATATGTTTATATCAAATAATAAAAACTTAATTTACAATTGTTTTTTTCTTTTTGAAATATTTTTTTATATATATTTTTTAATTTAATTTTGATATACTGTTAGATTAAAACATTTATACATCTATTTAATTATGTATTGTAATTTAAAAATATCTTTTATATTTATCACGTAAATAATTATCTAAAAGAATAAATATAATCAAATAACTATGTAAAAAAATATACATATTTTAATATATCAAAATTAACTTTCATGCTTTTAAACAATTGTTCTACTACTCATTATAATTTTTAAATATTAATTACCTCACATTAAATTAGGAAGTTTATTTTTTATAATATTTATGACATAAGATACTTTTTAATCTAAAATAGTTATTACAAGCAAAATTATTTAAAAGATAAAATTAAAAAATATTATATCATTTTAAAATAAAAGATATTAATTAATAGATAAATATTATTTTTTTTATCTCAACTAATTTTTTAAGACAAAAAAATACTGATAATTTTACTTATATTTAAAAAACAAAGATTTAGTTTGGTAATTAACGAGTTGATTGAATTTAAAAAATTATATTATCATTGTTTATTAATTTTTTTAGCTAATTTATTTACTTATTTTTAATTTTGATATTAAATCAAATTTAACAAAATAAATATTATTATACGTTAAATTTAATAAAAAATTATTTTTAACATGAATCTCAAAATAAAATTTTATAAATTTTTGTGGAACAAAATAAAATACATTGAAACAAATATATTAATTTATATAGAATTATTTTTTTTCTTAAACCTAGTGGGGGCAAGTGCCCCCTCATCTAATGCTTGGGTCCGTCCCTGTATATATATATATATATATGCTGTATGTGTCGAAGTGGCACACGGGCACCTACCTGTTTTAGAAACCCTCAGGAAAGGATCGAGACAGCACTTTGAAGCATAATAAGTGTCACAATATAATGCATGTCAATATTGGGAATAAGTAATAAGATTATAATTCAATTAATTTTATATTAAATAATTTATTATTATTATTATATTAAAATATTAATATAATAAAATTTTTGATTAAATTTAAAAATTTATTATTGTGATAATAATCATAATATTAAGAAATAAATATTTTATAATTTAATTTAAATTATTTTTAATTATAAAATTATTAAAAAAACATTCATAATTTAAAAAAATCAATATATATATATATATATATATATATATATATATATATATATATATATATATATATATATATATATATTGGTTTAACGGGTGTATTCGAATAAGATTGGATTAGATTTTGGCAAGTCCACGATACGATGTGCATTCAAAATTTTGCATCCGATGCGGTATTGGCATTTTTAATCTTGGAAGTCGATCCGAACCAAATTGGATTGAATCAAAACTTTGGATTTGTTTCTCCCTTTTCCAATTTGATTTTATTCCCATAAAATGATATAAATTGAAAATGACCCAAATTTAAAAATAAAAATCTAGTTTAAACCCTAATTTCTATTAAAAAAAATCCTAATGTAATATTAGTAGCATAAATTACTAATCAGCTAACAAAAAACGAGAAAACAAATATACAACAACAATAAAGTCAAAATTTAGTGAGCCGAACAGCTGTAGTGACACTTAAGACATTTAACAACATTATTATTGATCGAGTAAACAGATTTCAATGGCAACATGAACAAAAGTAAAAGTAAGTTGCAGCGATGCAAAGAACAAAAAGTAGAAGCAGAAGCAGCAATAAATCGTCGATGATGAAAAAGCAGCTAGAATGAGAACTGTTGGCCCGAAAAAAGCAGCGATGACAGAAGACTGAGGAGCAGTGAACAATAACGAAAAACAAAGTGTAGAGAGGATGGGATTCAATGACAAAGTGAGGAGAAGATGGGAGCCTAGAGAATAGTGTGAGTACATTATTATATGAGGACGCTCATTTTTATCGAATTAAATTAAATTCTTGATATAAATTATATCTATCTCAATGTTAAATTACATATTTTGTAATCTTAGAATTTTAAATAATTTAAATAAAATAAAAATCAAACTAATACGATTCAAATCATAACACATTATATCAATTTTGGACATCGGATTTACAAAATTTGAAGTAACTTTTTTCACATCTTGCACACTTTGCTTCCAAGACGAGTAAACACGTATCTTAATTATATTCTAACAGAGATATTCCCCTTTTGCCAACGGAATACATCTTAGATGTACTTGGATAAGTATAAAAAATTTGGGCAAATGACTCAAATAAGCCAATGATTCCCTAGAATTTCACCATTCAGCCAAAAGAAAAAAATGGTTCATGAATCAATCGGATACACGTTTCTATATAATTCGAATTAGTCTAATTCAAATTACACACGCACTAATTCGAATCAGGGTGATTCGAATTATACACACACGGTGCATATAGTAATTTGAATTGGGTAGATTCGAATTACTCAATTTTTGGTGCAAGTAGTAATTCGAAATTAGTGTGTTTCGAATTACTCAAGGTTCGGCTATAAAAGGAGTTTGAACCAACCTCATTCGAACCACTTTTTCAAAAGCACACCCCACCAAATCCCAGAGAAAACGATCCAAAACGACTCCAACAAAGGCTTGAGCAGAATATTCAGCCGATGGGGGATAATCCGAACAGACTTTATCGGTTGGATGGAGTAGCCCATATAGCCGGTGTCATCAACGAAGAGGTAAGTACGAAATCTTTTTTTTAAGAGTAGGATTATGTAACTTATTTGTTTGTTTATATACGTTATGTTAGTGGTTTTGATAGTAAATGATGTTGGTAACTTTGTACGGATCGATTTTATAAGTTTCGTTAGTGATTTTGTATGTGGTTTGGTAAGCGATTTTACTAGCGGTTTTGTAAATGGTTTTGGTAGTGGTTATGTTAGTGATTTTGTTAGTGGTTTTAGGGTGGTTTAGTTAGTGATTTTGATTGTGGTTTTGTTACTAGTTTTGGTGGAGGTATTGTTAGTGATTTTGTTGGTGGTTATCTTGGTGATTTTGTTGGTGATTTTGTTAGTGATTTTGTTAGTGGTTTTGTTAGTGGTATTTGTCGGTGGTTTTGTTGGTTGTTTTGGTGGTGGTTTTGATAGTGGTTTTGTTAGCGGTTTTGGTGGTGGGATTATTAGTGGTTTTGTTAGTAGTTTTGTTAGTGGTTTTGCTAGTGGATTTGTATGTGGATTTGTTAGTGGATTTGTTAGTGGTCTTGTTGGTGCATTTGTTAGTGGTTGAGGGTGTTGTATTGTTAACGGTTTTATTAGTGGTTTTTGTTGGTGATTTTGTTAGTGGTTTTGTTAGTGGTTCTGTTGGTGGTTTTGGTGGTGGTTTTATTAGTGGTCTTTTTAGCGAATCAACATTGCTAGTGAATGGTTAAATTTGTTTTTAATTATCTGGTCCATTATTTGTGCAGCCCCAGCGATGCATCTCGAGCATGCAACGGCAGCAGGGCATGCGACTGGATGAGAGGTACATTCCGTACTTGCAGACGGCCGACTTATACCATTTTGCGAGGCTGAACGAGAGATGGTTCAGATTGGATGAGCCCCTGGTGAGTGCTTTCGTTGAGTGGTGGCATCCGGAGACGCACACATTTCATATGCCGTTCGGGGAGTGCACTATCACACTGCAGGACGTGGCGTACCAGTTGGGGTTGCCGGTCGATGGACGTTATGTTAGTGGTTGCCTGACGGATTTCCAGACATACATCCAGGGTGGCCGTCCAGCTTGGGTGTGGTTCCAAGAGTTGCTTGGTGTGTTACCTCTTGCGAACCAAATCCAGAAGTTTGCAGTGAATTGCAGCTGGTTCCAGGAGATGTTTGGAGAGCTCCCTGAGGGAGCCGACGAGGAGATAGTCAGGAGGTATGCTCGGGCCTATATCATGATGCTGTTAGGCACTCAGCTATTTACCGACAAATCCGACAACCGTATTCACATTAGGTGGCTCCCGTACGTGGCTAGGCTTGAGGACATGGGTGGCTACAGCTGGGGATCAGCTGCTCTTTTGTGGTTGTAACGGTGCATGTGCCGAGTGGCCAACAGACATGTTGTGAAGTTAGCCGGACCGTTACAGCTACTTCAGTCTTGGATCTTCTGGCGCTTTCCTAGTTTTATATCTGCTGGGTATGATACGTTCAGCTGGCCCTTGGCCTCGAGGTACTGTTATTATTTTTTGTTTTCGTCTACAATTATTTTATTCTGTGTACGCTTATAATGTTATACTACTTGGTCTTATTTTGATTTTGTTATACCACCGATGTGAGCTGCAGGTGGTCAGATCATAATCCCTCAGCGAGCGAGAAGGGACCTTGAGTGTAGATGTGGAGGCTCAGGATAGACCTGTTACAGGCTGGGGATGTAAGTATATGAACCACTCCTTCGTATTAACTAATCTGTCATATTAGCTTGTTGGGATGGCCTAACGCTGATGCTATGTTTTCGCAGTTTATTTGGATGCCGTACAGCTCTCCCGACGTTCTTCAGGTTGTGCATCTGGAGGTACTGGAGCCTCGGCATACGGCGTTATAGCGGAGTGTGACAGCATTGATATATTTCGCCGTCATAGAGTGGCACCAGATAGATCGGGTGCTACCGCAGTTCGATGGAGTACATGCCCGACCCCAGCCCGCCCTTTACATCGGCTTCTTGATGTCAAAGGATGGCAGAGGTGGTGATCGTTGGTTCCCCTACAACTTGCAGTTCTGGAACCTTCATTGGAAGAGCCGGGCGGACCATGTTCTCCGGTTTGATATTGTGGCAGACCCAGTGAATCTAAAACTAGGAAACAGTGATAATCAACAATTGCAAGTACGAAACTAAAACTAGGGAATCTAAATACTAATGTTCTAATAAGAAATTAATTCGTCTAACACGACATCTACGCATCGACCCCAGTGTGCCTTGCTCCTCCGCCCTGTGGACAACTCCGACGTGTGTGTCCTGGTTGCCTACAAAGACCGCATCTCTTTGGCCTGTTCGGATCATCCTCGTCCATAGTAGTCCGGATCCTGGTGGACCTAGGACATCCCTCACTCGCATGCCTCTTGGAGGGATCCGATATCACTGTCGGTCCATTGTACGGTGGCCAAAAACCCTCAGGAATGGGAGGTGTGAAACTCATTCGGTACACACTGAACACCGAGCTAAGATGATACACCTGGTGGACATACGGCTGCCAAGTAAGCCGTGAATAGGCACAGCATGCTAAGGCGTGAGGACACGGGTAATGAAATGTCTGAAAATATCCGCAGTCATATGTCTGAGCCCCAAGTGACACTCTGTAACTACCAAGTGAGAATAAACCAGTAGGAGTGGTCTCCGAGACGGTGAACTCCAAATTATCTCTATCGTACAAAGTCACCATGAAGCACCTCGCCGTCTTCAGATTGGCCTCTATACACTTCACCAGGTGTTGATTGAATTGCTGTCCGGTTCCTCGCTGGGCCTCTGCCTCTCTCCCCTTGCGAACGAATAGCTCTGCCAACCTCCCATAAGTAGCCTTCACCAGCGAGCACATCGGAAGATTCCTGACCCCCTTCAGGATGGAATTAACATACTCGGAGATATTTGTCGTCATGTGTCCGAATCTCCTACCCTCCTCCCGATGCTGAGTTCACAACGAATACTCAATCATGTTCGCCCAGTCACCCATGGCAAGGTCTTCAGACCACAGAATATCAAACCAGTAATAGAATTCAACCTCAGTCTTGGCATATGCTACATTCACAAGAAGCCTCCTTGCGTCCTTACCCTTGAATGTGAGGGCAAAATTTGCTGTCACATATCGAATACAGAATGCACGGTATGCAGCAGGAGGTAGCCATCCTTCGTCGGGAGCCTCAAGTGCAGCCTTGATCCCGTTGTGCCTATCTGATATAACCAGGAGACCCGGTTGCGAGGTCACGTGCTGTCGGAGATGGGATAGAAAGAACGACCAGGACTCCGCATTCTTACCCTCCACGAGTGCAAATGCAACAGGCAGGATGTTGGAGTTCTCGTCTTGTACAATCGCAATGAGCAACGTACCCCCATACTTACCATACAAGTGGGTCCCGTCAACACTCATCAACGGCTTGCAATGCCGGAATGCCTCAATACATGGTAGAAACGTCCAGAAATCCGGTGAAAATATGCTTGCGAGTCATCGACCTGCCCCCTTACTCGAACTGGACTCGTCCTCAGCACTGCAACACTACCAGGCATCATCAACTGAACTCCTAACACCCACAGTGGCAGCTCGTTGTATGACTCAACCCAATTACCATAGATATGGGCGACGGCCTTCTGCTTCGCCAACCAAACCCTCCTATAAGTCGGCCTGAACCCAAAGTGTGCCGCCGTCGCATTCAACAGTACCTTGATGATGACGGATGCATCAGCTCTAACCATTGGCATGATGAAGGCCGAGATCACATGATAGTCCAGACTCCTGTGATCGCTCGAGATGGACGTCGCAAGGCATGTATGAGGTCCGTTGTACCGTTTTACCTCCCAAATACCCTTGCGCTGTCGAAGACTTAGCCTAATCAACCATGTGCACCCGTTCCCAAATTCAGAACACTTCCCTACATAACGGCGATAGTCGGACTCCACCACTTTGTACTGTACCCCGCGTCGGATGCTATAAGGCTTCACACTTAACACAACCTCATCTTTGTCCTGAAACTGCTGACCAACCTGAAACTCTGTAAGATCACCAGTCCCCTAGGCATCTCTAGCACCAAATCCAGTAGGCTCCCCAGGAACCCCCTCCTGTCTCATGGCATCCAAATCCAAAGACGAAAAGTGCGGAGGGTATTGCTATATCCCAGAACTAGAACCACCGCCGGCCCCAATCAGATTACTCGCTGCAATATCATCGCCATTGTCATCAGCAATGAGATCCAGCTCCACATCATCATCGTCAACACCATCCAGCAATGCATCGCCCATACCAGCCGGTGCCGCATGCTGTAAACAAGTCGTCACCCTATCCACGATACCAACCTCTCCGCCTCCACTACAGTTGAGATCAACAGCGAACGATGGGAATGCGACAGGTTCGTCCGGAGGTTCATTCACAGGGACGGACAAAGCTACACCAACAGGTCTCGAGCTAGAACTGGCTACCGTGCATATAGTGTGGGTATTCCGGTTCGAACCCCCCGAGCTAGACACCACGTCAACTAACTTCGCCAATAGCTCAGGTGTCCTGACCTCTGGAAACTGCCGACGACAATGAAACAGGACCTGCAAATCCTCATCACTCGCTATGGTTAAACAATCATATTTCACGATTTCTTGCAGCACTGAGATCAGAATGCGATAGAATAACTTCTGGACCCGTTTCATGCCTTGCAGACCAAGTTTCTGTAGTATAGAATTCACAAAGTCATCATAGCTCGTCGTAGGCCTGATAAATATACTGAGAGGATCCTTATCAGTGAACTTCACACCAGATCATGTTTTTCTCTTACTTGATCCTCTGTGATGCACCAACACTACAAAACTCTCCTCACTAGCCATTTTGTCACTCTAATGAGATCAATTCACGTTCACACCATATTTATACACGCCTGGCCCTATATAATTCAAAACAGCATAATTCGAATTATACCATGAGTAATTCGAATCTACCCAATTCGAATTACTATGTGCAGCGTGTGTATGTAATTCGAATAACCCTGATTCGAATGTGTGTGTGTGTAATTCGAATCAGGTTGATTCGAATTAGTGCTTGTGTGCGTGTGTGTAATTCGAATCAGTATGATTCGAATTACTTTGATCGTGTAATTCAAATTAGACTAATTCGAATTACATATAAATGTCCTCTTGGTTGAACCATGTAACGATTATTGGTTTGGTTGAATCACGTAAATCTTTTTCCAGCTTGGTTTATATGGGTGATTTGCCTAAAAAATTTTCTTTACACAGTTCAGATGTAGTCTCTAAAATTTGTGTATTTATTTCATATAATTGTTATATTCAATATGTGATTACATTTTTTAATATATAAATATTTTTGAAATTACATATATTTGTAAATAAAATATTTACGAATATTTATTTTATTTATATAGAATAATAATCCAAACTAAAAAAGTGTTTTGTTAGTTATTTGGACTCTCCAATCAAAGTTTTCTCAAACGCCCGTCTCCCACATAGGGATGGCAATGGGGCAGGGATACCTCCCTGCTCCCTGTCCCCGCACTCGATTACGTCCCAATCTCTGCTGTGAGAGAATATTGTTCCCCATTTCCATTCTCTACGAGACTATATTTCTTGTGGAGATCCTATTTTCTATCTATCTATATTGATAATTTATATGAAAATTTTAATAAAAAATAAAAATAAAAAAACTACAAACTACTATTACAAATATTATTATAACATATAAATAGAATATTGTCCAAGATTACAAGTTTAGAACTATAAAATAACACACCATAGTCATAAAAAGAAGGGACTGAAAAGTAGAACGGCACAATGTTAGTGTTGCAGAAAAAATTAAAAGAAAGACACTTTAAATTAGGATTAGATTTTTCAATATATATATTTGTGTGTGTGTGAAATGACTAAAATAATCTATATTTGAAATAAATTATTAAAAGAATTTAAATAAATTTAATAATTTAAGGTTTAGCGGGGACGGACGAGGATCCCATTCGAGTTTCTGCATTTATTTTGGAGAATTTTGTCCCTCATATCCATCTCTGCTAAAAAAATTCGCCATCTTTAAATTTTTATTTGAAACGGTTTTTGCAGGAATTTTTGTGATTCGAAAAATTTTGTCATCTCTATCCCCACATAGGAGAAAAAGACTTCTGTATATTCAATATCTAATAATGCAATTAGCCATAACTAAAAAAAGATTGACTATAAGATAACTCACCATAGTTATAGAAGGAAAAGACTGAAAAATAAAACAGCACAATGTTAATGTTGTGAAGAAAAAATTTGAAATAACTAAAAAAATCTATATTTAAAATAAATTATTAAAATTATTTAAATAAATTTAATAATTCGAAAATTATCGGAAATGAGCGGAGATCTCATTCGAATTTCCACACTTATTTTGGAGAAATTGTCTTTCATTTCTATTTTCACAAAAAAAATTCCATCTTCAAATTCTCATTTAAAACGATCTCCACAAAAATTTTCGTACTTCTAAAAATTTTGCCATCAATACTCCTATATACGAGAAAAAGACTTCTGTATGCTCAATATCCAATAATGCAATTAGCCATTATCTTTTCATTTGCAAAGATGCCACTTCACTGATTAATTTTGACAATTATATAAAAGTAACAGAAATGTGTGTTAGACTTAGAACCCTGCATAAAATTTAAAATATATCTCTCTCTTACTTTTGGTGTAGCTATCAAGTATGGTTGTTGTCAAATCATTTTATTTAACCAATTGTTTACCAATATTGAATTTCTTATTTCTAGTTTTCTTTTATCGTTTTGGATCTCAAGTGAAATTAGTCGAAAATAGTGATGAACTAATGTATGTTCTTCTACTGATATGTTTAACAAAGCTTTTTTTCTTAGGAACGTCTATGGTGTGAAATTGTGAATTATAAAAAACATCCACACCTATAGATTTTAGGTGTTACGTTTCCTTACGTAACGCCTGGTGGGAGAAACTTTATAGCAGCTTCAATTGATGCTATTCGAAGATTGATACAAGGAGAAGTTTGTCTCATGCTAGCATGATTAAAATGGGTAGTCAACTGCTGTTTTGGAGACCATGCTATTAGGCCATGCTGCCCTTCCATTTTGGGTTTTTATGTCATTGTAAACAATGTTTCATCAATAAGACAATTAGAATTTATTTAAAAAAAAAAATATCTATTTCCACGAAAAAAAGTTTTATTTTAATATTTTTTGAATTTTTTCCAACAATTAAAGCTAATAACAATAAATATTATTCTTGTAAGAAATGGATTCTCTTCATTTTTTTAATTATTTTGTAAAGTATAATTTTTTATTATACACTTTTTAAATGATTCTAAGAGAAAATATATGAAAAAAAATATTAAATGATAAAAAATTATACTTTATAAAATAATTAAAAAAAATTAAAAAGATATATTTTTATTGTGGTACCATCTTCGACTCTCTCACATGCCATTCACCCCATTAATTTATAGTTTATATTTTTTATACTCAGTTATTTAAATTAGTCAAAAGAAATATACATCATTCTTTCTTATTGTTTTCTCAGTTAATATATATATATATATATATATATATATATATATATATATAGTTAATATAAGTAATTATTCTCATTATAATCTAACTAAAAAAATTGACTAATAATTATATGAAATTATAATTTTTATGTACGTTCTTCTTAATATATCTTCTTATTAAATTTATTGTTGAGATAGTATAATAAAAAAATATAATAAAAAAATTAATATATTGGCGGTTTTGTAAATGGTACATTTTATTTTTTGATTACTGATGCCTAGTGTCAACTTTTACAAATATTTGAATGAGAATTAATATCAATTTTTCAATATTATTCAACTAGTTATGTGATTCCCATCACACCAAAGACAATACGCAGGCTTTCCTAGAGGACTATGTAATCGTATTTTACATACTAAAT
Organism: Arachis ipaensis; assembly: GCF_059453495.1. Taxonomy (NCBI): domain Eukaryota; kingdom Viridiplantae; phylum Streptophyta; class Magnoliopsida; order Fabales; family Fabaceae; genus Arachis; species Arachis ipaensis. Next base: position 22,228,617 of record NC_142443.1, read on the forward strand.
TTAATTGAATTCTACTGGTTCAACAAATAATGGGATATATATATATTTCAAAACGATTATTTATACATTAACAATATAAGAGAGTATAGAATATTGTGGCGGTTTTTTTGCTTATTACCGACGGTTCAATGGATCGTCTGGGTTATTGGCGTGTGGAAAGTTGATTTTACAGTGATTTCCAGCAACCGTTGGTATAATTGCTACTGAATCAATATTTTGCGGCATCAAATTTAGCGCCAGTTCAAAGTCGCCTGTCACGGCCTTGGACACACTCCAACGCTACCGTGCCGACACTCGGACTTACTCAACCTCTTGAGCTAAGACCAAGTCAGCCTAACCCTCAATACTTAGCAAAAAAGCTAAGAATACAAGAGAACACAAGAGAAATGAAGCTTTGGTGGAAGAACACTTTATTGCTCAAGTGTGGTTACAAATGATTCACACACACCCAAACTCTAACTCTCACCCCTATTTATAGACATCCACCTCCTCAATGGATGGTTAGGATTAAATCCAAGGTTCTGAAAACCGAACCGGTCATCGAACCGCTCTAGCTACTGGTTCACTGGTTCATAGGTTCAACCGGTTCGACCGTGGTTAAACCGAAAAAACCGTTTTATAATAAAATAATAAATAAAATATAAATAAACACATGAAAATATAATTATAGTCTAATGTAAACTTTAAAATATCAGTCAAATTAAAAGTACTACATAAACCAGAATATTATAATCTCATTCAAATACAAATTCAAAAGTCAAAAAATAAAACAACCAATCAAACATAACATAGCAACATCAAAATAATCCAAATTTGTCATCAATCATCAAAATCCTCCATAACTTGCTGCAGATTTGCGTCATTGATATCATCACCTTCATTTCCACTACTTGGACCAGAAAAAGCAAGTGGTGCAGCATAAAATATACTACTACCACCACCACCACCTTGATCTAAATCAGCATCAATCTCATCTAACAAAATATAACACATTATCAATAAATTAAGATCAAAATATAATGCTTTGTCATTTTGTTAATAATTAAATAAACATTGAAGAACCAACTAGAAATATTATATTGAATCCATCTATACAATGATTCCCATAAGGAATGGGGAATGATAAGGAATCTCATTAAGGAAAGAACTGGAAATGGAGAAAATACCTTCCTCCTTTCAGATGTCAATTGTGGGAGAGTCAACCTTATAACTTCACCGTCATTATTTGGAGTCATACCAACATCAGAGCTAACTATGGCTTTCTCAATAGCCTTCAAGCTGAATGACAATACAAAGAACCAGGAGTTCATTAAGAAATACTCTACACACAACATATACATGTGATTGAAGAATGCCTCAAATGAGATTGTATGCACTAATAAGCACTTCTCGCTCAAAACTAATATAATAAAATCTACAGAGTGTACATGAAGTAACAAAGACACATAGACCATAACAAAAACCCCTTTACTGTTACAATAACATGGATAAGATCAAATTAATGTTTTTGATCTAATTCAACAATAATCAATCATTATCCTTTATCATGGATAAGTGCACAACATACCTTGATTTGTCATATGGCTGTACCAGAAGAGAACTGGCATCAGGGGTGCTAATTTGAGCAATGCTCTTCAAGCTAACTGGACTTCCATAGTATTCCACCTAAAAACATGTTATAAAATTGCTCATCTACAGAAAGAAACTATTGATGAATACATTGATATCTAGTTCATCGTATAAATAATGCATTATGGTATAAGCAATGTGGTGGGTTGGATCAAAAGTACAAGTTGCCAATTTGGTGTGGCAGTTTCCTCAATGTAGGTTCCATAGAATTGTTAGCAATACTAAATAACAATGTGACAAGCAGATGAAGTACAAATGAAAAGTAGTCCACCAATCCAAGTCAAATGTTGGAGAAAAATTGAGAAATGAGATTGATCAATCAGAGTTCACAGTTTCAGAGTTCAATAGTTCATCATGTCACAAAATCAAAGAGCTACTCAATGAACAGAGTTCACAGTATCAGAGTTCATCACAGTATCAGAGACTCAGAGTTCATCATGCAACAGTTATTCAGCCTTTCAATCAAACAATCATAAGTTCATAACCAATTAAAAGTTTAAAACAACAATTACAGTTAAAAAAAAACTTTTAAAGAGAGCAGAGATTGTAGTATCGTTGTGAAAAATCCAACTCAACCGGGGTTAGTCAAGGGGGAAGATGGGGAAGATGAATGTACTTACCTGCTCAATCAATTAATGAACGAACTAGATCCTTCAAGACAGAGCACAGAGCGGGACAAGGAGCACGACGGTGGGGCTGACGCGGTGGACAGAGGCGGCGTGGGGGGACAGTGGCTGCGGATGGAGGAACAAGGCGAGACCCGTTGCAGCGACGACGGTGGCTTCGAAGTTCGAACAGCGGCGGCGACGACCGGCAAGCAAGGCGGTGGCTGGACGGAGCAGGTGTGGGAGTGAGGGAGGAGCTCGAGTTGGAGAGGAAGGAGGAGGAGGGTCGCGTGAGTGAGAGAGTGGCAGAGTGCTTCGTTTGGATTTTGGGGAGAGGTTCACGTAGTTAGGGTTTCCCGTTTCCCACAATCATCGAAACGGCGCCGTTTGGTGAACTTTCTTGAAAACCGGCCGGGTTCCGGTTCGGTTCGACCTATCGGATCTCGGCCGGTTCGACGGTTCAATAGCGATTTTTAAATTTAGCGGTTATGGCTTCTAACCGAACCGTCTTACTCACCGCTTCACGGTTCAATCGATTCGACCGGCCGGTTCAAACCAGTTTTCAGAACCTTGATTAAATCTAATCAACGGTCCAGATTAATCATCCAGAACCTTCTTTACAAATATCTATCCTACCACAACTCTCTAAATATTTCTAGATTATTCCATACCACTCTTTATACTTCTATATACATCTACACTATTCTAGAATACTCTATGACCTTCCAGAGTCTTCTAGAACCTTCTAGGGTATTCCGAGACCTTCTAGGACATTCTAGAACGTTCCGGAACCATCTAGAGTATTCTCAAACACTCCAGAAAACTATACAAACACTGTTAAATCTAACCTTCTAAAATTTACCGTGACATTCTCCCCCACCTAATGCCCAGACGTCCTCGTCGCGTTCTGTTCATGATAGCGCTCTAGGTGTTCTTGGAATTGCCACAGATCTTCGCGAGCTTCCCAGCTAGCTTTGGTTATCGGGAGCCCTTTCCACTTGATCAAGTATTGGATACTTGGTGGCATCCCTCTTCGTCGCACGATGCGATTAGTTAAGATCTCTTCGATTTCTTTATCAAAGGATCTAATTACCACGGGCGGAGCGCGACTTGAGTCACCTCTACTCGGTTCGTCTTGATCTCCATGATATGGTTTAAGCATACTCACATGGAAGACCGGGTGGATCTTCATAGAGGGAGGGAGTTGTACTTTGTAAGCAACCTTCCCAACACGTCCAATGATCTCAAATGGCCCTTCGTATTTGCGGATTAAGCCCTTATGAACCTTGCGAAAGGCTTTGAATTGTTGTGGAAGAAGTTTGATCATTACCTTGTCTCCCACTTGATAGCTTGCATGCCTCCTCTTTTTATTTGCCCATTTCTTCATCCTCTTGGCAGCTTTGTCGAGGTAAGAACGAGCGACATCTGCTTGTTCTTCCCATGACTTAATCATATGATAAGCTCCAGGGCTCTTCCCTGAGTAAGAGGAAGAAAGAGAGTGAGGTGTAAGCGGCTGTTGTCTAGTCACAATCTCGAATGGGCTCTTCCCTGTAGACTCACTCCTTTGCAGATTTTATGAGAATTGAGCAATGTCTAGGAGGTTTGTCCAATCCTTTTGATTAGCGCTTACAAAATGCCTCAAGTAACACTTAAGTAAGGCATTCACTCTCTCAGTCTGCCCATCGGTTTGAGGATGGAAGCTTGTTGAGAAATGAAGCTCCGACCCAAGGAGTTTGAACAGCTCTGTCCATAGTCGTCCTGTGAAGCGTGGATCTCGATCACTAATGATGCTCTTAGGCAATCCCCAGTACTTCATCACATTCTTGAAGAATAGTCGTGCTGCTTCCTCTGCAGTGCAGTCAGTAGGGGCAGGTATAAAGGTAGCATACTTCGAAAATCGATCCACTACCACGAGAATAGATCCAAACCCCTCGGACTTCGGTAAGGCAGAGATAAAATCTAGAGAGACACTTTCCCACGGTCGCTCTGATGGAGGCAGAGGTTCCAACAACCCGCTTGGTGTCTTGTTTTCAATCTTATCTTGTTGGCACACAAGACAAGTCTTCACATAGCTCTCCACTTCATCTCTCATTTGAGGCCAATAATAAGAAGATTCAATGAGTGCCAAGGTCCTTCTCTGACCTTGGTGACCAGCCCACTTGGTGTCATGGCATTCCATCACTAATTTTCTTCTTAGATTTTCCCATTTAGGGATGTATAGTCTTCTCCTTTTAGTGTAGAGAAGGTCATTTTCTAACCAAAATCTTTTGGTCTTACCTTCTCTAGCCAACTCCACCAACTTCTTGGCTAATGAATCGTGATGCAACCCTTCCTTGATGATATGCATAATGTCTCCTTCAACCATAGAAATAGCCACTAACTCAGCCTTGCGACTCAGCGCATCTGCTACCACATTAGTCTTGCCTGACTTGTATTCGAATTCAAAATCAAACTCAGCCAAGAAGTCTTGCCACCTAGCTTGTTTGGGGCTTAACTTCTTTTGAGTTTGGAAGTAGCTTGTAGCCACATTGTCTGTCTTGACGATGAAGTGTGAACCAAGCAAGTAGTGACACCAAGTTCTCAGACAATGCACCACCGCGATCATCTCCTTCTCTTGGACAGTGTATCGCCTCTCTGTATCATTCAACTTGCGACTCTCAAAGGCAATAGAATGTCCTTCTTGTATCAGAACTCCTCTAATAGCGTAGTCAGAAGTATCAGTGTGGACTTCAAACACCTTTGAGTAGTCGGGTAGTGCTAGTACTGGTCCTTCTGTGATAGCAGCCTTCAACTCATCAAAAGCCTTTTGACACTCCTTTGACCATTCCCAAGAGTGGTTCTTCTTGAGAAGATCAGTTAATGGTGCAGCCTTGGCGGAGTATCCCTTGATAAACCTCCGATAGTAATTAGCCAACCCAAGGAATGACCTCAATTCAAATACCTTATTTGGAGGTTCCCACTCTTTGATAGCCTTCACTTTTCCTTGATCCATGCAGAGAGTTCCATCTTTAATGATGTGTCCCAAGAAGTGGACTTCGTCCCTTGCAAAGGAACACTTTTCCTTCTTCACATATAGGTTATTCTCTCGCAAGATCTTGAACACAGTTCGTAAGTGTTCTACATGTTCCTCCAAAGTATTGCTATAGACAACAATGTCATCCAAGTAGACCACTACAAACCGATCAAGGTAAGGTCGAAAAATCTCGTTCATCAAGGTACAGAAGGTCGCAGGAGCATTGGTCAAGCCAAAAGGCATCACCAACCACTCATACGATCCACACCTCGTGACACACGTGGTCTTAGGTTCATCACCATCGGCAATTCTCACTTGGTGATATCCTGACCTCAAATCTAGCTTTGAGAACCACTTAGCTCTATCAAGTTGATCAAACAAATCGGCTATTAAAGGAATGGGGTATTTGTTTTTGATGGTTACCTTGTTAAGTGCTCGATAGTCGATGCATAGTCTCAATGAACCATCATGCTTCTTTTGGAACAAGACTGGTGCGCCATAAGGTGCCTTCAATGGACGGATGAACCCAGCATCTAGCAAATCCTTGAGTTGCATCTTCAACTCATCGAGTTCTGGCGGTGCCATCCTATAAGGTGTTGAGGCGGGCGGCTTTGCTCCTAACTCCAATTCAATCTTGTGGTCCACCTTCCTCCTAGGTGGTAGTTGTTTTGGCAACTCGGGAGGCATCACATCCTTATTTTCTTCAAGGACTTCCTTGATTTTGGGAGGAACGTCTTCTCTTTCGGATGTTAACTCCTCTTGTAATAGAGCCAAATATGTAGTCTCTCCCTTCTTGAATCCTTTCTTGAGTTGCATGGCAGACAGTATCGGTGGTCTGCCAACTTTAGAGACTGTAGGGACCATGCATGGAGACCCTTTCTCCATGACGCATACTACGTCGTAGTATGACATAGGTATTATATTTGCTTTTCTTTGCAAATCGAGTCCGATGACTATTTTAAAATCGTTCATGGGTGCTACTGAGAAATCCACAAGGCCCTTCCAAGAACCAAGAGTCATCTCAACCCCTTTTGCTACTTCCTTAAGGGGTTCACCCTTGGTATTCACGGGTTTGAACCAGCCATTCTTTTCGGTGATCTTCAACCCAAGCTTCTTTGCTTCATCAGGCGTGATGAAGTTGTGTGTAGCACCAGTGTCGATCATAGCCATGATGGGTTTTTCATTGATAAAGGCTTTGACATACATCAAGCCTTTCTTTTCTGTAGTGCTTGCCTCTTTGCCCTTCACAGCATTCATGTGTTGGATAGATCCAACACACTCAGTTACTTGAGTTTGAGCTTCTCGTTCCTCGGCGATAGATGCCAAAGTCCCTAGCTTGGGACAATCCTTCATTTGGTGTGGTCCTTTACATACGAAGCATCCTCCTTTGGGTACGAAAGCCTTTTTCTTTTCTTTGTACTCTTTCTTTGAATAGTATTTTCCTTCCTTCTTGGTTGAGAAACTCTTTCCCTTGTCTCCCCTACCTTTAGTAGAACTAGGCTTGGAGGATGACTTGGGTTTAGAGTCTCCCCTATGATACTCAATAAGTGATTCGGCCACCACGATGGCCTCATCGACATCCTTAACATTCATTCTTTGTAGTTCTTGCTTTGCCCAAGGTTGGAGTCCATCAATGAAGAACAATGCATCCTCTGATGCTAAGTTGGGGATTTGAAGCGTGAGAGTAGTGAACTCCTTTACGTAGTCGTTAATCGTACTCTTGTGCTTCAACTCCCTCAACTTCTTCTTTGCTTCATAAACCACATTCTCAGGGAAGAATTGTCTTTTCAACTCCCTTTTGAAATCTTCCCATGTGGCTATGTTGCAAGTACCCTTTTCCATATCTACGCACTTTCTCCTCCACCACAAAGTAGCATTATCAGAAAGGTAGAGAGCTGCAGTGCGTACCTTTATTGCTTCTTCGACCACCCCTTGACCTTCGAAGTATCTCTCCATTTGCCATAGGAAGTTCTCCACCTCGCGAGCGTCCCTTACGCCCTTGAACTCCTTTGGCTTGGGGAGATCAATCTTTGTCGTCTCCCTTATAATGGTTGGTCGAGATTTTGCCTCCTCGAACCAAACTCAAACTTCCTCAAATAGCTTTAAGAAATTCTTAAGCTTCTCTTCGATTTGGAGCATGCTTTCTTTGAAAGCATCTAGTTCTCCTAACACGTGAGCCTCGGGGGTCTCCTTATCATGTTTTATCCTTTGGAAACGCTCATCCATAGAGGATAGAACATTCTCCAACACAGAAACTCTCTCTTCTAGGAAGTTAGAGTCCTTACCTCTAGGCTCACTTGAAGAACAGACCTTCTTGCCTCTCCATTGAGAAGGAATAGCATTCCTTCCCCTTTGAGACTCAATATGCTCCATGGTGATACTAGAAGCCATACCCACAAATCACTTGTGCTCCCTCTCGAACCTTGCTCTGATACCAAATTGTCACAGCCTTGGACACACTCCAACGCTACCGTGCCGGCACTCGGACTTACTCAACCTCTTGAGCTAAGACCAAGTCAGCCTAACCCTCAATACTTAGCAAGAAAGCTAAGAATACAAGAGAACACAAGAGAAAGAAAGCTTTGGTGGAAGAATACTTTATTGCTCAAGTGTGGTTACAAATGATTCACACACACCCAAACTCTAACTCTCACCCCTATTTATAGCCATCCACCTCCTCAATGGATGGTTAGGATTAAATCTAATCAACGGTCCAGATTAATCATCCAGAACCTTCTTTACAAATATCTATCCTACCACAACTCTCTAAGTGTTTCTAGATTATTCCATACCACTCTTTATACTTCTATATACATCTACACTTTTCTAGAATACTCTATGACCTTCCAGAGTCTTCTAGAACCTTCTAGGATATTCCGGGACCTTCTAGGACATTCTAGAACGTTCCGGAACCATCTAGAGTATTCTCAAACACTCCAGAAAACTATACAAACACTGTTAAATCTAACCTTCTAAAATTTACCGTGACACGCCGCAAGATACAAGTGTCAGGGTTTCGCGCAAGTTTACCGGCGGTGACAAACCACCACAATTTAGGGCCATTTTTTCAAATTTTGGACTATTTTCGGCAGTTTTAAAACCATCGCAATATTCAAGTGTCAGGGTTTTCGGCATGTTTACCGGCGAGTTAGAAGTTGCCATAATTTAGGATGATTTTTTCTAATTTAGGATTGTTTTCGGTGGTTTTAAAACCGCATCAATATGTTTGTGTATAAATACATATATAATTTAATTTATTTTCAATATATTTTTGTATCTAATATTATTTTATATTAATGACTGATTTTAGTATACATGTAATATGGTTGAATTACTTTAACAATATAATCATTAATTAAATATAAAATATTGTTGATGTTGATTTTAAAATTTGTTTATCCTGCTTCACATTATTATTTAAGTAATTCATTTTAGTATATGTCTATTTGCTGTAAACTAATTAAGCTCATCATCATCATCATCATCATCATCATCATCATCATCATCATCATCATCATCATCATCATCATCATCATCATCATCATCATCATCATCATCATCATCATCATCATCAGTAATAGTTTTTTTGTGAAGGATTTTTTTAGGAAAAGAATTAAAAAAAATACCAAAATAGACAGTTTTTTGGAAATCAATTCCAATAATCTTATTAATAGAAAATTATTAATAATGACAAAAATTTAAGAAAGGTTTGTTTAGAAAACAGTAGGCAGAAATAGTAGTTAGCCCATTAAAAAATTATTAGGCAAAACTTTTTATTAAACATATTTGATTACCTTTCTAATTATGTTATTATAAGACAGTTTTGAGAAAAATTCGGCTACTCGGCTAGTGTCAGTCTTTTAATTGCATCAATTAAAATTATCATAAAGTTGTTTCTATCACGCGTAAGACACAGAAACTTAACACTTAAAATCTTATAAAATTTTTCATCTTTTAAAATAAGAGTAGTAGTTATTAACAAGATGCTTTTTACATTCAAAGTGAAATTTAAACTCTTTCACTTGGTTAGGAAATTTATTAGTGATTTATCATTTATCTATCTATATATATATTCTTATTTGATGAATTGAACAATTGTTAATTTTAAGTATTATAGCTTCACTAACTCATTCAGATTACACATTCACACACACAGCACATAAGAATTTGAATTTCTATCAATTACTTGGCCTTTGTTAGGTTTTGAATCATAGTGTAGCATATCACCATGATTTGTTACATCAAATAAAGTGAAATAAATAATGATACTGATAAATTAAAATAAAATGTAGATAAATTCTATTAGAATTGTACAATTAAACAAGTTGGTTAGTATTAATAGTGTAGTGAAATTCTGTTAGAAGAAGAGTAGTAGAATTCTGTTAGAAAAATTCAATTATTTAATTTTTGTTTTCTTCTTTTTGTAACTATATATAGTGTACGTCATTCCTTATATTGTTATGAATGTTCATTCAGTTCAATCACTGAATATTCATCACTCTCTCTCTGTCTCCTTTCCTTCTCAATTCTCAATTTTCTTCTCTTAATTTGCTGTTACTCAGAGTAGAGCTGCAATTCATTTTTTTATTTAGCATCATACCATTTTACATAGTATTAGAGCTTGCTGAATCCATGAAAAGCAATGACGACAAAAGCTTGAATCCAAATGACGGATCTGAAGTCGCTGCAGATTTTGAAAGGTTTACGACGTCTATGAAGCAATTCTCTCAGTTTCAAGTGCAATTCAACAAATCACCTTCATCGATGCTCATATCAGATCCTTTGAGCCCTTATTTCTTGAATCCAGCAGAAAGTCTAGGAACAGCACTCATTCTTCTCTAACTCACACCTCAGAATTATTATCAGTGGTCTCATGATATATGGAGAGCTTTTAGATCTAAGAACAAAGTAAAGTTCCTTGATGGATCAATAATCAAACCAGTGGAGCATAAACTAAAGTATAAAGCATGGGATCGATGCAACAATTTTCTCGTTTCCTGGATCAATCTGTCTCTTAGTCCAGAAGTTGCAAAGAGTGTCATGTGGATCACTTCAGCTACGGATTTGTGGAAGGACCTGAAAAATCGATACTCTCATGGTGATGTTTTCAGAGTTGCTGCTTTGAAAGAAGAGTTCTATGCTGCTAAACAAGGTGATCTCTCTATTACTTCATATTTTGCACAATTAAAGTCAATTTGGGAAGAATTTGAAAGTCTTAGAGCCATTCCTAGTTGTATATCTTGCTCAGATAATTGTACTTGTGGATTGAAAGCTGTTAGAGAATATGCTTCAGAGGAATTTATTGTGAAATTTCTAAGAGGATTAAACGAGCAGTATGCTGGTGTGAGGTCTCAGATAATGTTATTGAGACCTCTTCCAAATTCAGATACTGTTTTGGCTATGCTAACACAGCAGGAACGACAACTATCTATTGATCTGTTGGACAACAAAATTGTAGCAAATGCTTTTGATGTGCAGCAATCCTCAGGAGGAACTCATTCTACTTTCTCCAAAGGAAAAGGGAGAGGAAAGTCTAAGTCTACCACAGGTAAAGGCAGTCACTTGCAGAAACCTTTGGGAAAGGTTATACATCTAAGCAATGTACCTCTTGTAACCGAATTGGACATTTAATTGACAATTACTACAAGAAAAATGGATTTTCAGCACACTAGAAACAGAAAACAGCTAATCATATTAACACTGAAGGTGAAATTGAAGATTCAGGTGTTGATATGACTGATTTTGGTCATAAGGAAAGGAATAATGAAGTTTGTAACACCCTACCATACAGAGTCTTATGCTTAAGTCATAATTCCGAGATGGCAAGGTATTACGACCTCTAGAATTAAAATTTAGTACGTATAGTAGTATGAATGATTTATTATAACTAGGAGCCTTTGAAGGAAAAAGGGATAAACAAAAATCGTGACTCAAAAAGCGCAACACTCCGATCGATAACGTAGCGAACAAAAATAAACCATCGTGAGAATTATATATATACGAAAGAGTGTCAAAAACGGGAATATCAAAACTCAAAATCCGGTTGCGAAGATAACCGGTCCGAGCATAGCAATATATATATATACATATAATAAAATAAGAAAACACCAAAGAAAACCCAAAGGGACATAAAAACAGAGAACCTATTCTCCAGAAATCCCCTCTAGAAGAAGTCATCACAGTTTGTATTATTCAATGGAGATAAAAGTATCTAAGAGAAATCATAAAATCAAAACAGAGTCCTGAGAACAAGGATCTTCGCTAATCCAGAAGTCTCCAGCATGCCTCAACGAGAAGCCTCGCGTCCTGCATCTGAAAACCACAAAATCCGCATGGGTGAGAACCAGAGGTCCCCAGCATGGTAACAGTTCCCCATATATAACATGTAATAATAGAGAAAAGCTGAAGGCAATCCTAGAACTTCCTCCAGATAAATTCAAAGCTTATAAACAAGCTAAACCATAAAGGGCATCTGACTAAAGATCCTTCATTCTAAGTAATGCTTCCCTTTCCAATTCCTTCAGACCTCCCAACCACCAGCAGGAGTATAATGTAGCAAACGCAGCTAAATCAAACACGAGATATACAAATAGGAACAGATAAGGCATTTAGACAATTAGCAAGTAATATGCAGTCAAATAGGCAATCTCAAACAATTCATATAGTATGCATATGATGAATGCCTGTCCCTAGTGGCTGATGATATTATCTGTCGGTTATAGAGCCAACCCGACAAGTCCTGGTAGCTAACCATTGGACTGTCCCTCTGTCGCGCATCCCCAACTCGAGTTATACTCATCATAAACTTGATCATAATCATGATCCATATCCATCACCCTCACTAGTGAATATTTACGGGGACGAGCTCATCCGCGGCTTTCACAGTGCCCGATCACACTTACGACATAGGGTCAAAAGAGCTTTGAGTCTCAACCTGAAGCACGTGGTGGCTAGCCACTGCTTCCTCCCAGGGAAACCCTCATCTCCGATGGTGGAAGTGCAAACATTCACAATTCATTCAACAGCATATATGCATTTATACTTAGCCATAATCATGGTTCCGCCGTAGCACGGCAATAATCCAGCCATCCGGCTCACGGTTAAATCCATAACCAGCCAATTCATTAGTAATTACGGCCCTTCGGACTATGGCATAACAAGCACTTCCATCGCCATCCTCCGCATCTCACATAATCATCTTTGATCCTCATTGATCTTTCATTTTTCCCTTGCTTCATTCGTAAGTTACCACATTCACTAGCTCCTTGTCTCATTGCTAGGCATATTATAATGATTTAAGACATAAGTGGTGAGATCGGAGGCTTAGAAATATGAAATTTGGCTTTTAAAACTCAAAATTCAACTTTGGGATGAAAACAGGGCCATGCGTACGCGCACTCCACGCACACGCGTGGATGGCCACAAAACTCATCGACGCGCAAGCGTCATATGCGCGGACGCGCGGGTTGAAAAATAGCCAAACAACGCGCACGCGTCAGCCACACGTATGCGTGGGTGATCTTGCGCCCCAGGCACAAAACTGGCACAATTCTGGCACAACTCTCGGAAAAATAGCTGGGCATTTGGTGCAGCGCATCGACACGCCCGCGCACACCACGCGCACGCGTGGATGGTGCTTTCTTGAAGAACGGCGCGTACGCGCCAAGTGCGCCTACGCGCGGAGAGTCATTCTGCTAAAAATTTTCTAAGTTAAAAGCTGCAGAATTTACAAATTCAACCCCCAATCTTCCGACGGACATAACTTTCTCATTTTAAATCGTTTTTCGCCCGTTCTTTCAACGGCATGGACATCCCGGATCCAATTTCATTTCTAAACAAGCTTGGTACAAAACGGGGATCCGTAGTCCAAGTTATGTCCCGTCAAAACATGCCCAAAAACCATATTTTCATACAAAACCACAAGGTGCCATTTTCAAAACAAACCATATTCAACTCTTTTCAAAATCAACCAAAACATGCCAAATTTCAACCCTTTTTGAAATCAATCAAAATGTACCAAAATCAACATCAAGCCATCCTCAACTCACACATTGACACTTTACCAAAATTTACAAAACCACCATCCAACCATTTTAACACTTCTCAATCAAATGGCTAAAGGACAAACACAATATCATGTCATACATCCTTCCTCATCCCAATTTCCAATAATACCATTTTCAATCAAACATCATTATACATACTCATCATCATACTCACCATCAACATGGTACCACCCACCAATTCAACCTCAATCATTCATCAAGCATATATCACAACATGCATTTTCTCATATATCACACAATTAAGGCATCAATATTCATAGTCACATATATGATCACATCATATATCTCAACCATTCAACAACATCATCAATTCAATACCTATCTTAGGGCCTCTAGCCTAAGTATTTCCTACCACATTACATATTAGATACGAGAAACCGAGACCATACCTTAGCCGATTTTCCAAGCTCAACCGGAGCACTTCCAAATCACTTTTTCTCAAGCTCTCAAGGTCTCAACACCTCCAAGAACAGATTTTATCACACAAAACTCTCTTTTCAAGCTTTCCAAAGTCACCAATCAAGCTCCAATATTCACATATACACAACCTAAGCCACAATCATCATACCCATACACAACATCTCAATACCCAATCATCATAGAATAACAAATTATACTAGGGTTGAGAATCTTACCACACCCAAGGTCCAAGGAGACAAGATTAACCTTCTCTTTCAAGAGAAGTTGGGTCCTATAACATCAAAGAGCCCAAAATCTCAACATTTTTGCTCATGAAACTCGAAAACAAGGGCTGGAATTTCGAAGAGCAAAACGTATCTTACCTCAAAATTGGTTGTATGGGTTTTGTAGAGCTCTCCACGGTGAACACGTGGCCACAAACGGTGCGACAATCGGAGCTCTAGATCAAAAGTTATGGTGGTTTGAAGATCAAGTGAGAGATAGAAGTTTGAGAGAGTGTCCTTCCCCTCCCTCACTCCATTTCAGCGTGTGTGTGTAACAAATGAGGAGAGAGAGTGCTGAAAACTAGGGTTTGGTTTAGTTTAGTTGGGCCAAGGGCCCACTTTGGGTCCGGTTGGACCGGTTTGGCCTGTTCGGTCCAATCTTGGTCTAATTTCTATAAAATTGGTACTGAATTTCTCGTCTCAATCTCCTCTATCATATTAAGCCATAAAAATCACATTTTTGGCTTTCTAGAATAAATTCTCATTTATGGATTAATTAGCCATTAATTAACCGGGTTTTACAAAGTTTAACTTGCTTTAACTCAAGACCAAAGGGATACCTTAATGGCTTTATTGCAGCAATCATCCATCATAGCTTCAAGTAATGTCAACCACATCACTTCTTCTGCCACCTTAACTCAACCAAAAGGTAGACACATTCTTAGTGCATCATGTTTTTCTGCAAACTCTTGGATTCTTGACAATGGTGCCACTGATAATGCTTGCTTCATCCAAGATTTTTTTAAAAACTTTCATGCATATTAAACCAGTTTTAGTAAATCTACCTGATAGGTTAAAAACAATTACAAATATTTGTGGAACTATACAGTTGACAGCAAATTTGATCCTTACCAATGTTCTTTTCATACCTCACTGCAAATATAATTTAATTTCTATTTCAGAACTTACAAAATCATTGCATTGTGAAGCCAGATTTACTAATTCTTCTTGTGAGATACAGGAGCTTCCATCTTTGAGGATGATTGGGCAAGCTAAAGTTATTAGTGATCTATATGTGATTGAAGCAACAAGTCAACAATTGTTCTGTCCCTCTGTTAAAGCTTTTTCTACCTCACTCAGTATACAACAAAATCAGGATTTAGGATTTTTTTTGGCATGCCAGATTAGGCCATTTGCCTCATACTAGGATGATTACATTAAAACAATCATTTCCATTCATAGAATGCATTAATTCTTCTCATTTTTTTATTCTTGCCATAATGCAAGAAAAAAAAACTTCCATTTGCTGTTAGTAATACAAAATCAGAAAATATATTGGATTTGCTGCATATGGATATATGGGGACCACTTTCAATCATTTTCACATCTGGACACAAATATTTTCTTATAATTGTAGAAGATAAAACTAGATTCACATAGACATACTGCATGAAATTAAAATCAAAAACCAGAAAATTGATTCAAGATTTTATTCAATTAGTTCAAACTCAATTCGGTAAAAATGTTAAACGAATTCGAAGTGACAATGGCCTTGAATTTAAAATGGATTCTTATTACCTTTCAAAAGGAATCGTTCATGAAACCTCTTGTGTTGAGATTCCACAACAAAATGGTGTTGTGAAAGGAAACATCAACACATATTGAATATAGCACGAGCACTTCTTTTTTAATCAAATGTGCCCAAATGTTTCTGGCAATATGCAGTGCAATATTCAGTATACATAATGAATAGATTACCTAGTGCTGCTCTAAAAAAATCAAACTCCTTATGAAGCATTATTTGGTTCAAAACCAAATTTAATGCATTTAAAGGTGTTTGGTTGTTTAACCTTCGCATGCACACTTACTAATGGAAGATAGAAATTAGATTCAAGGTCTAGAAAGTGTGTTTTCTTGGGTTATAAGCATGGAACTAAAGGGAGTATACTCCTGGATTTAAAAACTAGGGAAATATTTCTCTCCCAAAACACTAAATTTTATGAATTGGTTCTATCTTTTAAACAATTTTTGTCCACTGAAACTATTATTGATAATCCAACATTTTTACCAATTGAACAAAACACTAATTGTGGTTCTCATTCTCATATGGATTCTTTTCTTATTTTTCATGATTTGGACCATTTTGAATTTTTTTACCTACTGCATCACGTAAAACCTGGGTAATTAACGACTAATTAGCCCATAAATGAGAATTTATTCTAGATCAAAAATATGATTTTTATGGCTTAATATGATAGAGGAGATTGAAACGAGAATTTTGATACCAATTTTATAGAAATCGGCCCAAGATTGGACCGAACGGGCCAAATCGGGCCAACCAGATCCATATTGGGCCCTTGGCCTAACCAAACAAAACCTAAAACCCTAAAAAATAGCATTCTCTCTCCTCACTAAACCCTCAAACACGCTGGAAATGGAAGGAGAAAGGGGAAGAACACTCTCCCAAGTTTCTACTCTTGTTTAATCTTCAAACCACCATAACTTTTGATCCGTAGCTCCGATTGCCACACCGTTTACAGCCACGCGTTCACGGCAATAAGCTCTACAAAACCCATTACTTTGTTCTTAAGGTAAGCCACGATTTTAGTCCAGTTTTCTCAGTCTTAAATTCGAATTTAATGGGAAAAAGTGTTGAGATTTTGGACTCTTTGATGTTATAGGATCCAACTAGCTTGAAGAAGAGGCTTAATCTTGTCTCCTTGGTCCTTGGGTGTGGTAATATTCTCAACCCTAATGGACTTTTTTGGCTTATGATGTTTGGGTATTGAGTTGTTGTGTTTGGATGTGATAATTGTGGCTTAGGTAGTGTGTATGTGAATATTGAAGCTTGATTGAGGTCTTGAAGAGCTTGGAATAAAGTTTTAGGTGCTAAAAATCTGTTCTTAGAAGTGTTGAAGCTTTGAGAGCTTGTGAAAAAGTGATTTGGAGGTGTTACGGGTTAAGCAGAAAAGCGGCTAAGGTATGGTCTCGGTTTCCTATATCTAAAATGTAATGTGGTGTGAAAACTTAGACTAGAGGCCCTAATGTAGGATTTGAATAGTTGATCTTGTTCAATGGTTGAGATAAATTATGTGGTTATGTATGTGATTAATGAATATTGATATTTTGATGGGGTGATACATGAGAGATATGCATGTTTTGATATATGCTTAATGATTGATTGAGGTTGAATTGTGGGTGAACCATATTGATGGTGAGGGTGATATTGATTGTGTGTATTGATGGTTGATTGGAAATGGTATTGTTGGGAATTGAGATGAGAAAATATGTATAAAATGATATCGTGTTTGAAGTTGAGTTACTTGGATGAGATTAGTTAAAATGACGGATTAGTGGGTTATGTATTTGATAAAAATATTGATGTATGAGTTGAGGAGGCTTGAGGTTAATTTTTGGTATGTTTTGGTTGATTTTAAAAAGGGTTGGAATCGGGTTGTTTTGAAGATGGCACTTTGTGGTTTTGTATGAAAATGCGATTTTTGGGGATACTTTGATGGAGCATAACTTAGACTCCAGATCCCCGTTTTGTACTAAACTTATTTAGAAATTAAATTGGATCCGGGATGTTTATGCCATTCGAAGAACGGGTGAAAAATGATTTGAAACGGAGAAGTTATGCCCGTCGGAAGATTGGGGTTTGAAACTGTGAATTCTGTAGCTTTTTAACTTAGTAAAATTTTTGGCAGAACGCACAACCACGCGTATGCGTTGCCGACGCGCACGCGTCATTTTCAAATATTCGCCATCCACGCGTGCGCCTGGCCGACGCGTACACGTCGATGAGCTAAAACAGTTGCCAAGCCAAAATTTTCGAGAGTTGTGCCGGAGTTGTGCCGGTTTTGTGCTTGGGGCACAAAACGCACCCACGCGTACGCGTGGCTGACGCGCAGGCGTCGCTTGGCTTTTCTCCCATCCACGCGTGCGCGTGGGGGACGCGTACGCGTCACTATATCTTGCTACCTTCCATGTGTGCGCGTGGGCAACGCGCACGCGTGACCCTGTTTTCATTCTAAAGTTGATTTTTGAGTTTTTAAAGCCAAATTTTAGACTTCTAAACCTCCGATCTCACCCCTTATGTCTTAAATCAATATGATAAGCCTAGAAATAGGAAGAAACTAGGAACTGTGGTAGCTTGTGAATGAAGAAAGGGGAGAATTAATGATCAATGATGATCAAAGAGAATGGTATGAGATACGGAGGATTGTGTTGGAAGTGCTTTATATGCCATGAGCCGAAGGGCTGTATTTGTTAATAAATTAGCTGGTTATGGAGTGAATTATGAGCCGGATGGCTGAGTTATTGCCATTATTATGGCTGAGCCATTATTGAATTATGGCTGAGTATGATTGCATATATGCGTATTGAATGAAAAGTGAATTTTGCACTTCCACTATCTGAGATATGAGTTTTCCTGGGAGAAAGCAGTGGCTAGCCACCATGTGCTCCAGGTGGAGACTCGATACTCTGCTGACCCTATGTCGTAAGTGTGGCCGGGCACTGTGAAAGTCCCGGATGAGCTCGCCCCCGTGAATATACACCAGTGAGGGTGTTGGATATGAATTATGATTTATGATTGAGTATAACTCGAGTGGGGGATGCACGACAGAGGGACAGTCCAATGGTTAGCTACCAGGACTTGTCGGGTTGGCTTTATAACCGACAGATGAGACTCATCAGCCATTAGGACAGGCATTCATCATATGCATATTTTGTGAATTGTTTGGAATTACCTAATTGACTGCATATTACCTGCTAATTGTCTAAATGTCGTATCTGCTTCCTATTGGTATATCTCCTTGTCTGATATAATTGTGTTTGCCATATTATATTACTGCTAGCGGTTGGGAGGTCTGTAGGAATTGGAAATGGAAATGTTAGTTAGACTAAAGATCTTTAGTCTATTGCCATTTATGGTTTAGTCTATTTATAAGCTTTGATTTATCTTGTGGAAGTTCTAGGATTGCCTTTGGCTTTTCCAAGACATTACATGTTAGATATGTGGGTACTGTTACCATAGTGAGAACCTCCGGTTCTCACCCATGCAGATTTTGTGGTTTTTAGATGCAGGTCGTGAGGCTACTCGCTAAGGCATGCTGGAGACTTCTGAATTAGTGAAGATCCTTGGTTTTTGGGACTTTATTCTGGTTTTATGTAGATAGCTACTATCTTCACTAAATAAATGTATATATATACTATTTGACTCTTCTTAGAGGTTGTTTTGGAGAACAGGTTTTGGTAGTTTGTCCTTGGGATTTTTCTTGGGTTCTTACTTTATGTTATATAATTATGTATACTTTTATGCTCAGACTGATTATCTTTGCAAACCGGATATTGAATTTTGATATTCGTATCTTTGGCACTCTTTTGTTTATGGATTCGAGTTAGTTCATCCTTTATCTGTTTCATTATGTTATCGATCGGAGTGTTGCGCTTTTCTATTTAACGATTTTCTTTTATCCCTTTTCTTCAAAGGCTCCTGGTTATAAACATTCTTCACACTACTATATGTACTAAATTTTACTCTTAGAGGTCGTACTACCTCGCCACCTTTGTCTTATGACTTAAGCATAAGGCTCTGTGTGGTAGGGTGTTACACATCAACTGCAACTTCTAATGATCAACTTCAAACCTTCACACCTGCATCCTCATTTAAAATCAATTCACCTTTGCATGATTTAAACATCTCAGAGACAGCTGCATCACCATCTCATTTGCACAATCATCATGATTCTGACCCGGTGGTTTTACCTAATGCATCTCATCCTAGTTCGGCCATTGAAGTTCCAAATCCTGCTAATGTTAATAAGCTGAGAAGATCAACATGGACAAGAAACCAACCCTCGTATTTGCGAGACTATCATTGCTTTGAAGTAAATTCACATAGAGATTCCAAGCATGCTGCTACTCCATCCTCAACATGTAAGTATCCTATATCCCACCATTTGTCATATTCATCCTTTTTCCCTAAACACTTGGCCTATACTCTTGCATTCATAAATCACCCTGACCCGAGACATTATTCTGAGGCTGTCATGCATGATTGTTGGAGGAAGGCTATTAATGCAGAACTAGAAGCTCTTGAATTAAACAAGACCTAGACCATTACAGCCTTACCTCCTGGCAAGAATGCAGTTGGCTACAAATAGATTTTTCGTACTAAATTCAATCGTGATGGCGCTTTTGAGAGACACAAAGCCAGGCTAGTTTCACAAAGATTCACACAAATTTTAGGTGTGGATTACATTGATACCTTTAGCCCAGTAGTGAAGATGAGCACTGTGAGAGTGCTTCTCGCAGTGGCTACTACCAAAGGTTGGTATCTACATCAACTTGATGTAAATACAGCCTTTCTTCATGGGGATCTACATGAAGAGGTTTATATGAAGCTACCTAAGGGATTAAAGTATTCGAACCCAAGTTTGGTATGGAAGCTTAATAAGTCATTGTATGGCTTGAAGCAAGCAAGCCGTCAATGGAATATTAAACTATCTACTGCTCTCGCAGAATTGGGATTTTATCAATCAAAGAATAATCATTCTTTATTCACCAAATCTATTCTAATGAAATTCACAGCTATTCTTATCTATGTTAATGATCTGGTTCTGGTTGGGAATGACTTGGATGAAATCAATTCTATTAAAGGCTTCTTGGATAGTAGGTTTAAAATCAAGGATCTTGGAATTTTGAAATTCTTTATTGGGATGGAGGTAGCAAGGAGCAAAGATGGAATTGCTCTCTATCAAAGGAAGTATGCGCTGGATCTGATCAATAACTGTGGTTTGTTGGGTGCAAAGCCGGCAACAACAACCATGAAATACACTACCTCATTATCTAAGGACCAAGGGACACCTCTATTTGATGCTTCAGTATATCGTAGACTGGTTGGAAGGCTACTTTACTTGACAAATACCAAACCTGATCTGAGTTATTCAGTTGGGTGCCTGTCTCAGTTCATGAATTGTCTGACTGATGTGCACTTGAAGGCTGCTTCTTATGTGATTCGGTATCTCAAAGATCTCCAGCTGCTAGACTATTTTTCTCTTCTCAGAATTCTTTCACCCTCTCAAGATTTACTGATTCAGATTGGGGAGCTTGTAAAGATACAAAAAAATCTATAACTGGTTATTGTTTCTTCCTTGATTCCACACTGATATCTTGGAAGAGCAAGAAACAAGTTACAGTCACTCGATCATCCTCTAAAGCAAAATATCGTGCCTTGGCCAATGGCACTTGTGAGCTTCTTTGGTTACTGAAATTGCTGCATAAATTCCATATTCATCCTCTGTTGTCCGTGAAAATTTATGGTGACAATAAGTCTGTCTTGTACATTGCATCAAACTCAGTTTTTCATAAGAGAATCAAGCATGTGGAAGTAGACTGTCATGTTGCTCGAAACATGCTAAGTTCAAAGAGGGTGTTATAAATTTAAAACACATTGCTTCTTCTGATCAACCTGCTGATATTTTCACTAAACTCCTTAGTCCTAGGACCTTTTGCTTACCTTTTGTCCAAGCTCCAATTACTTGATCTACATAAATCAAGTACTTCCAGCTTGCGGAAAATAAAATAAATACTGATACTGATAAATTAAAATAAAATGCAGATGAATTCTATTAGAATTATACAGTTAGATAAGTTGGTTAGTATTAATAGTGTAATGAAATTTTATTAGAGGAAGAATAGTAAAATTCTGTTAGAAGAATTCAATTATTTAATTTTTATTTTTTTCTTTTTGTAACTATATATAATGTGCAGCATTCTTTATATTGTTATGAATCTTCATTCAATTTAATTATTAAATATTTATCACTCTCTCTCCTTCCCTTTTCAATTCTCATTTTCTTCTCTTAATTTGCTGTTAGAGCAAAACTTTAATTCATTTTTTCCTTTAGCATTATATTCTAGTACAGTTTTACATAAAGCTTCGATTTTGATCTATTGAAATAATGATGCAGGCTACCTTATGTCGCTGATTATTTTTTTTCCCGGATAAATAAGCTACGCTATGTTTAATGTACCTATTGGATTGGATTTAGATCAGCTAAGGTTGTTGCTAATACTTCTCCTTTTTTTTTTTACCGTTACGATTGGTACGTCTTAAACTATAAAGTTTAGGGTTCATGTGAATATATAGTTTTTCAAATAATAGCCCAAAGAAAATGGCCCACAGAGATTTCTATTCAACTAATCATGTTTGGAAATCCATACCAATCAAGACCAAAAAAAAAATGAAAAAAGAAATGCATGCCAATTGCCTTTCATTCTCAACCGTTCTTAGTTTTGTACTTTGGATTTATAGCCTTAAAGTTCTTGTGGTCCTTATTGCTTCGTTTTTTTGGTTGATAGTTGGCATTATTCTTAGTTAGTTTTCTAACATAATCCAAAAAGGAAGCTTTCTATTTGGACATAAACTTACCGTGCTTTTTTTTTTTAAATTAAAAAAATCAGGACAGAATTATAAACCACCTTTAATTTAATTAAAAAATATTAGTTTTTAAATAAAAATATCTCTAAATTCTTTTTTAATCTTTTTAATTTATAAAAATATAATATGATTCTTTTTGTCTAATATATGATATATAAATTTTCTAAAAACAAATAATTTCTTTAAAATGAAAGAAGCAGCCGCAATATTCCTATAGCATGATAATTCTATTCTATACTATATATTGTTCCGAAGCTGGTTTACCAAAAACAATTAGCATTTTTGTTGTAGCAGCCATAATTAAATTCCATGGGAAGCAAAATGATATGATTCATGCATCTATTTTTCTAGTTTCGTCACAGCTGCATGGTTTCAACCCTTGTTTTCTGCAACCTGATGCTAATAACAAAAGTTCTGTGATTAATTCAGAGTTATTAGTTTCATCAACACATTAAATTAATCATCAAATTCTACCCGTTTAAAAGTCTAAAATGCACGCTGCGTTGAAGTGGAATTTACATGACCCCATCATAAGTCACTTACGTAGCTTTTGGTGGAGAGATGGAGACAAAAAGATTGAAATTGAAAGACAGAGACTAAGAGACAGAAATTAAAATAAATCTTAGTATTTTGTTTAGTGTAAAGTGGAGACAGAAATTAAAACAAGAATGAAATTCTAATTTAATTTGTACAAAAGGTAAAATTGGAATTAATTAATTGACATGAAAGTATTTTAGATATAAAATATTATTAAAGTTTCAGTCTCTATCTCTAAAAATTTTAGTCCCCTGTATCCTCACTTTTTGGAAGCACTAAAATACTAAAATTTTAGAGACAGAAACATAAATTTTAGTACTAATCTCTAAACCAACAAACATGATATTGAGTCTCACTCTCCCAGTCTCTATCTCAATAACTCAAAACAAACGCTAAAGATTCAAAGTCTATATTCTAGTCATTTTCTAATATTTTTCAATTGATTTAATCCTCGCCCTCATTACAAGTAGTAGCTTATATGTTAATTTCAATCTTTATTTCTTATTCAAAAAAAAGCTTGAGCGTTAATCAAGAAAACATATTTTGGTATTACAGGATTCTAGTCTTTTTTTTTTCATAACTTAATAAAGGCAACGTTTAATTGGACATTTATAATTTTAAAAATTTATAAAATTCCCATATTAAATATATTTTAATTTTATAATCAAATTCTTTGAACAAGTTATTGATATAGAGTAAAAGTTATAAATTTTAATATGGCTAAGACTCCACAAAAGTTTATAAATTTAAACGTAAATATACATTTAATTAAACTAATTAACCAAAACCGTTAATAAACAAAAATATAACTATATAAGTAACTTGTTTATGGAGAAGCCGAGAAGGTACGAAAATTGACCGAGAGTCTAATATATAAGATTCCAAGATTCCCCCCTAATATATAGCACGAGACAAAAAAAATTAATGGTGATTAAAAAATAGTGGCAGGATTCATCAGTTCCAAAACAACTGGTACAAAAATTGTTGAAGTGCCGCTAGTTTTCATTATCTTTCTCGTGTTCCAATTTCAGCCCCAAAAATAATCTCAGAACTAAATCACACATCCACAAAGTATGTCGGCACTAAAGACGCAAGCCAAAGGTATTTATTAACAAGAAATATATATATATATAGAAAAATGAATATTCCATTAGCGCAATTTAGGGCACTACTAAAAAATAAAATAAAAATACGACAAAAGATATTGTCTTCTAAAAATGGAAAATAGGAAAATACGTATTCAAAAATCACAAATAATATTAAAATTGAGATGGAGTGAATATAACTCAATTACGAAACTTGCTTATAAAAACAAATGTGTCACAATTATATTTTTTTTTTAAATTTTATTTTTTATTGATATAGGACTTATAATAAATGGTTAGAAATAGCAATTAAGAAAATGATTTCTTAACCAATTAATCAATAGGAAAAACCAAATAGAGCATTTAGTAGCAACTTATAAAGTACGGGTATTAATAATTAGTAATATATAATATTTTTAAAAGTATTTTAATAATATATATCAATAATAAGATTTGATTATTAATATATAGTAATTATTTAAATATATCTAAATATATTTTAAAAAATAATTTTTTATTTAAAATACAGCTAAACATAAAAAATATAATTTCAAATAAAAATAAATATTATTAGGGGTGTTATCGGTTCGGTTTGGTTCGGTTTTGAATCAAAAACCAACCGAACCGATATATTCGGTTCTTACAGACACACAACTGTTCAATTTGCTGTTTTTACAACAACTGAACCGAACCGAACTGAACCAACAGTAATTTGATTCGGTCGGTTTTTTTTTTGTTTTTATTAATTCTTATTGAGCAGAATATGAATCACAATAACTAGAGATTCAAAATAATCAATAAACAGAAATAATAAGAGTACATTACATCCAAATTCAAATACATTTTCAATCCATTCGAACAACTAAACAATAAACATAAAACAAACACACTTAAAAATGTCTAACAAATACAATCTTAAAAGCAAACAAACCAACAAAGACACTTAGCAGCTAAATAACAACTAAACCAGCCCCATGATTAATCTGAATCCACACCAGATTCATCTTCGTGCAATTTCTACAAAACAAAATAAAGAAATCAATATAAATTATAAATTATAAATCAATGCGCATAAATTATGAATGGAACTTCAATTTTTTTGCATACCTAATTCAAGTTTTTCAACCTCCTCAATAAGCTCCTCAAAATCAATTATCATTTGAGAAGCAAATGAACAACAATATATATAAAGATAACAAATGAACAACAATAACAATAAGAATTACAACAAATTGAACAATGAATTAGATCAAAGAACCAGTAACAACAACCAAGAATGTACTAACTAGCAACAATAAGAATTACAATAAATTAGATCAAAGAGCCAGCAACAACAACCAAGAATGTACTAACCAACAACAATAAGAATTACAACAAATTTTACTAAATAATAAATTAGATCAAAGAACTAGCAACAACAAGTCAACAACAAAAAATGTACTAACCAGCAACAATATGAATTACAATAAGGAAAAGTCTAGGGGGCTAGCAACTTTTGTGTTTTCTAGCCAGCACTTAACCATCAAAACAAAAAATGAGTGATCTTCCACCATTAGCTGTAATCTCACACCATTAAAAACACTATTGATGGCCAATTGATGGTTACAAAACACCAAAATTGCTGGCCCCCTAGCATTCCTCTTACAATAAATTAGATCAAAGAACCAACAACAACAACCAAGAATGTACTAATCAACAACAACAAAAATTACAACAAATTTTACTAAACAATAAATTAGATCAAAGAACCAGCAACAACAACAAAAAATGTACTAACCAGCAACAGGCAACCACAAATTTTACTAAACAATAAATTTTACTGTGATCATCAATAGAACCAGCAACAACCACAAATTTGACTGCAAAAAGAGGAGAATGTACTAACCTCCGAAGAAGACATTGTTGAGTTGCAGGAGAAGGCTTCCACTTCTGAAGTTTTGCTATTGCTCCGAAGAAGGCTTCCACTTGGCGACGGAAAGGGCTTCCCGGACTTGGTGACTGCGACGGCCGCGACGGAGAAGACCGTTGCGGTTGGGCCTCGCGACGAAGAACGATGCAAGGGAACCGCTTCTCGGATTGCGTGAGAACTGAGAAGGAGGCGGCGAATGAGGGAGGCGCTACGGATGAGGGAGGGTCGGACTGTCGGAGGGAGGCGGTGAGACAGTATGGATGGAGGAGCCGAGCAGGGGAACGGAGAATGGAGAATTCAAAAGCAAAAGATGAGGGATTAGGGTTAAAGGAGGCGATGAAAGCTTAAGAGACGCTAAGTGACTTGGGCCTTGGGGAGTTGGGGATTTTTGTTGTTAGGTTAAAGGTTAACATGGTTAAAACATTGAAATGTATGCATATTTACGGTTCGGTTTGGTTCGGTTCGATTTCTATCAAGCCAACCAAAAGCCGAACCGAACCGATCGATTTTGTCGGAAAAAATCGATTTTTTTGGTTTTTAAGTCGGTTGTTGTAATTTTCGATTCGGTTTTGCGATAATTTTCGGTTCGATTCGATAACTTACACCCCTAAATATCATAACTAAAATATATCTATATAACATTATTACTGTATTTCATAGTTAGCTAGTAGCAACACAGTTGCCTCTTTTCGTTGTCTGGCATTTGAGAAATTTTTTACCGTTATAAAATAAAAATAAAAAAAAAGTTTTATTTTTTTTAAATTATTTTTATTATTTAGAATCCTTTTTTTGGCGTTTGGCCAAGTTCATCGAGACCATCGACGAGCCTTACGTGTTGATTTAAGTTCGTCGTACACTACTCGTACTCCTCGATAAATCTTATAAAATTCGTAAAATTCGTCATATCTCCAACAAATTTTGTGAAAGTTTGGCCACCTATTTAGCCCAGCGTGGTTCCTTTCCATTTGGCTTTCACCCTCATTTTTTACTTCTCTCTTACTCACTCTCTCTCATATACCATTTTTACTTCTTTCCAGTCTCTTAACTTGTCATTTCGTCAACTTTAAGTAATCTTTCTTCTTCTTGTCGTTTAAAGTTTATTTGTTGTATTTTTTATAATTTCAGTATATTTAATTAGTTAGAATAGATACTATTAGTTATTATAGAAATAATTATTTAGATAAACAATTAGATAATAATTGTATAGTTAAAAGATTATATTGTTAGTTTAAATAATGTTATATATTTAACTTAGGTCATGTTATATTATAAGGATTATATAGATATGGTAAAGGATTATTAGATATTAGTTTATGTAAAATACTATTTAGATTAATGTTCCATCTAAATTAGTTAGGTTAAATTGAATTATCATAGTTATTTATTTAATAATTTTGGTTTGTTTTGAATAAGTTATTTAAATAGTTAGTTAGAATTGAGTTACTATATTTAATTTATGAAATTAGTTTTCTTTAATTTCTTGATATGTTTTATAAAAAATTAGTTAATTTTGAATTATTTATTATGTGTATTTAATTTTATTATAATTTATTTTATTTTAGTGTAGTCCAACAGCGTAAAATTTGTTAAATTATGAGGACATTATGTATAAACGAGATCAGATTAATCATATTACTAATAAATTTGGACGACTGGTATAATATTTTACTTATCTTTTTTTTGTAATTAATTTGTCTTATTAGTTATTGCCTCAAATTTATATAAGTATGACTTTGTTCTTTGTTAGGGTGCCTAGATTTTGTGGACGAGAAGGAATTTACTATCGCGTCCAACGAGCAAATCAGATCACACCTTAGACATGCTAAATTTGAGCACGTAACATATATGATAAAGTGAAATTATGATTGGACACTTGTCTCTACTTTGATTGAGAGATGACATCCTAAGTCTCGTACATTTTATCTGTCCTGTAAAAAGATGCCCATATCATCTTACAAGACGTGGTATATCAGTTGAGGTTGAATATTGATGGAGATCTAATGAGCAGCTGCTTAGATTTATCGGAACAGTTCTACGACGAATGTTCTATCGAAGGCTTCTGTTAGCAGTTGTTAGGTATTGTACTCGGACAAACAGTCATAAAATAAGTGAATAGTAAATCTCTCATGGTTTTCAACATGTGGGCAATTAAAAAAATAAATAACTTTAAAAAATTTACATTTGTCCAACGATTGTGTCAACCTCTTGTTAAATGTATGTTCTTGTCATCATGTAATGGATACTTAATTCATACAAAATCTTAACTTATTAGAATTGATAATAATAATAATAATAATAATAATAGATAAATTTTTGTAAAATAAAGTGTCATTTATTATTATTGGATATCTGTAACAAATTTTTTTCTCTTTATATATATATATATATTTTGCAAAGGGGCTTAGAGCCCAACAAAATAAGAAACTAAAACTTCAAACTAGATATCATATGGGATAATAAAATCTTTCTGCTATCATCATCAATGAACTGGAATCTCGAAAAAGCTTTTAGGCTGTTCTTAGCAAGCCAATTTGCACTTCTATTGGCTTCTTTATAGACATGTTTTATATTCAATTGCTAATTTCTCTTCACGATCTGACCGATGCTTCTGACCAGAGCCTCTGGATGATTCTAGGTTCCCTCCTTCTTTCTACAGAGTTTGCAGCACTGCTCTAGAATCTATCTCTAGAATAAATTTTTTAAATCCCAAGTCCCACGCTATTTTAAGTCTCTGGAGCACGCCCCAAAGTTCTGCTTTAAAAGATGAACAGGTTCCAATGTTCATCATGTATCCTGCTAGCCATCTTCCTTGATGATTTCGAATAATGCCTTGACAGCTGGCCCTCCGAATGGTTATACAGGCAGTGCCGTCCACATTAATCTTTATCCAGGGTTCAGGGGGAGGAGACCAGCCTATTAGAATCTCCCTCTTTTTTACGTTTTGGATGAGATTTTCTTTCTTAAATTTTTTATCCAACCTTTGGATGTAATCCATGATGATGCATTCTGCTTTGGGTGGTCTTCTAAAAAGGGGGAGGGGGGGCAAAAATTTTCTTATTTCTCCAGAACCATAGCCAACAAGTAACCATAAAGATGGTTTTTCATTGGGTTTTGGAATTTGAACCTGCTTCCACGGTTAGACTCCAGTGGATCCAAGTCTCAAAGGGAGCTCTGAAGAACTCTAGTATGTTTACCGGGTTTATGAGTTGTGACCATATCTTGGGAGGCAGCTGGGCAATCCCTAAGGATATGCAGGATAGTTTCGATGGTTTGAGCGCACATATGACAGTTTGGGTTGGCTCCAAATATTCGATTTCTTCGATCTGATGTCATGAGCTTTTTGTGAATAACTAGCCACATGAAGATTTTAATCTTTTGTGTTTCTTTCCATTTTCAAATGATTTTCCAAGTTTGATCGCTAATCTGGTATTGATTTGCCAACAACTTGTACGCACTAAAAATGGAGAAATTACCATCATGTGTCAGTCCCCAGAGTAGACGATCTTCACCAAACTCCTCATTAAGGGGGTGAATGGCTATTATCTTCCTGATTTTGTTTTCTTCCAGGTAGTTTAGGAGTCTGTTCAGGTTCCAGCTCCCTTCCCCAAGTGTGAGGTCAACAACTTTTCACTCTAAAATGCTTGGGTTCATGTTCTACGTCACACTAGTGAAAAGAGAGGGTTCACTACAAAAAAAGGTCTATGTCACAGTAAAAAACTGTGACCATAGCTAGTAAAAAGGGTGACCATAGATCTATGGTCACGGTTTTGGACCTATGGTCACGGTTTTTTACCGTGGCCTATTCTCTCGTGGCCATAGGTCTATGGTCACGGTTTTTTTATCTATGGTCACGGTTTCAATTTTCAAATTCTGACACTTTAGGCCACATTTTTTCACCGTGACCATAGGTTAATCTATGGTCACGCGTAAAAACCGTGACCATAGCCTTATCTATGGTCATTCCTCCTTAAAACCGTGACCATAGCCTTATCTATGGTCACCCCACCTTAAGACTGTGACCATAGCCATATCTATGGTCACGATTTTTACCGTGACCATAGCTCTATGGTCACCCCACCTTAAAATCATGACCATAGACTCTATGGTCACCCCTCCTTAAAATCGTGACCATAGCCTTATCTATGGTCACCCCTCCTTAAAACCGTGACCATAGCCTTATCTACTGTGACCATAGCCTCTATGGTCACCCCTCCTTAAAACTGTGACCATAGCCTTATCTATGGTCATGATTTTTTGCTGTGACCATAGCCTCTATGGTCACCCCACCTTAAAACCGTGACCATAGCCTTATCTATGGTCACTGTTTTTCACTGTGACCATAGCTTATCTATAGTCACTCCACAAAATCGTGACCATAGCCTTATCTATGGTCACAGTTTTTACCGTGACCAAAGCCTATTTTGTTTTATGAGATTTATTTTTTTTAAAGCATAATCACAAACCAAAATGATGATGATCACAAAATAAATCTAAAAATAAAAAATGATAATCAACAATTAAGATAAGTTGTGATTAAAGTAATCAGCTAACATATCAATATAGTTGAGTGAATACACTTGTCTCAATCTTAGTTTTATACAATGATATATACACTAAACACTAAGTAGACACTATTAACAAAATTGTTCCACAGGCGTGAGAGCAATACAATTTAGACTCTGCCAAGATAGATTATTTCTGGTCAATTTTTTCCAATGCAGGAATGCAAAATGCAGCTGTTTTGCCTGTCCTATTTTTAGCCCTTGCAAGAATGTCACTACCAGTAAGAGCAATTGGAATGCTTTCTTCTTGGATAGGAGAAGGCCTTTCAAAACCCTTCTCATATATTCCCATGAGCAACTCTCGCTTCAAATAATCCTCAAATTCATTTCTTTTAGTTGCTGTCACATCCTGAAAAATAAAATTAAAGCAGATTCAATACCAACACTAGAACATATAACATAGAAATTACCTGCAAATCTTATAACCACAGAACCTTAAGTGGCTTACCCATAAATGGTATCATTAATTATGCCTTTCAAGTGGATATTATAAACGTGTAAATATGAAAAAACTAAATCAGTTTATCTCAATTTCTCAGCAATTTAAGTAAATTAGTTAAAGCAGTTTATATAGTGAAAACAGTGAACTGAATGCCTAATAGAGAGCAAGAATTAGGATATTAAAAATGACATCAGTAAATAAAAAAGAAGCTAGTTAAATTCTATGACCAAAACTTCAAGAAGCATTTCATTATAAATGCACTGATATTATTTTCAGTTTAATCTTCCCCCCCAGTGAAGATCAAGACTGCTGTTGTTCTTAGAATTGGAGCACATTATATGAAAATCAACACACAAAACAGGACAAATTAAAACAACAACCCTCCAACACTTAGTTATTAGCTGACACCAAAAGACACTATCAATATTAGCAGACGAATAATGATAATAATAACAACAAATGAATACTAATAATCTAAATGATCCAATTTTAGCATTAACAAATCAAAGCATTAAAGGTTAAATTTCAGCAACTGCAAATAATATCAATTTAAAATATCAAGCTAGATCCACCCTCTCGCATACTCAACAGCTAAAAGACTTAAGAGTTGTACGAAAGAAACTATAAGTTATATCACAAACTTAGACTCTATGTATTATTAGAACTGATATATTATTCTTAGTCATTGTCTTTAATTATTTATTAATGAATCTAAATAAAATAGAAGCATGAATGCTTGAACTCATGTATTCAATTCTTGTAGATGAAATGAATGATTGAAAAATTGAAATCAGTATTATTACTTTTAGATAAACTTCATTAACAAATAGAAAATTAATAAAATACAGAAATCAGTATTATTACATACTAAATACACATGCGCTAAATGCCTATTGCAGTAACTATCACATCATGAAGTAAATATTAGAACTGATATATTTTTACAAACTAAAGTGTTGAAACATAAATATTGCAAGGACTAAAGCGAGTACATTTAATCTTTTACAGGCTAAGTTTTTTAATGAAAATTTTCCTAGGACTAAAGTGTAGTTTTACTTTCAATTTAATTATGTAAAAGATAGAGAAAGAAACAACTTCTAATTGATATGACAAGTCAAATTTCACATAAGAAACTAAAAAAATATATGCTTAAACGAAATATGTAAAGAATGGGTAAAGAGAAGAATGGGCAGCTTACTAATACATGAAAGTTAAATTAAATGTTAATTCAAAAAACTTTAGAAAGTAAAAAAAAATTCACACGACTGAGTCCATGAGAGAGAACCTGTTGGTATTCTAGATCAAACTTTAAAAACTCATCATCATAGTTCTCAACCATGGTGGCCAAGCCCTTCAGATTCTTCACAGGCTTACCATTGAAAGCAAGAACCTATATGAATCTAAAAAGAGAAGGGGAAAGCATTTCAAATCAACCATTGATTAAGAAGCCAAGACATGAGAAACAACAACAAGTTGTTCATCAACAGATTGTGCCATAGCATGTAGATGTTTCTCTAGGAGCTTCACTGGAGCATTAAATTCATAATCTTTACCATACTGGATCATACAAATTAAGAAGCAATAATAAAGTTAGTAAAAAATATATACTCAAACAACAAAAGATAATTTCCAAAAATAAGATTTTCTGTAATCATAGGCACAAATTTTCTATAATTTCCAGAAATAAAATTTTCTGCTTGTGAATAAATCCATACCTGAATCATGACTTCCAGAGGTTGAATGCACGATGGAACATACTTATTAAGTCTCAGAGATTCAAAATTTTCATTAGAAGCTGGAAAAAAAATACTAATAACAGTTTTGTTAATTGTGAACTACAATGTAAATGCAAATAGAAGCACTGAAAATCAGAAGTTTAAGGTAAAATACCAGAGTCTAAAGGTTGTACACTTGACACCTTCAAAGGGAGGTCTTCAATAAGACTCTCTGTTCTCTCGCTCGCGCTCTCTCTCATCTCCGTCCTGCTCAATGACGACGACGAGCTCTAGGACAACAACGGTGACGGCGGAACAGCGCAACGACGGTGGCTCTACGGAGGTCACGGTGGCTAGACTGTGCGGCGCTACAGCTTGCGAGGATGACGAAGATGGTGACGGTGATAAACCCATATTTTATGATATAATTTGTGCTCAAATTGAATGTTTTTATCAATTCTTCACCCACTTATTCATGTAAATTGCATGGTTTTACTTTTCCTTCCTTATTTTATGATATATGTGAAAAACATATTTCATATGCTTTAAAAATATTAATTTTAATTATCTTTTATTACCATTCGATGCCGTGATTTGTGTGTTAAGTATTTTCAGATCTCATAGGGCAGGAATGGCTCAAAGGACAAAAGGAAACATACAAAAATGGAAGGAAAGCACAAAAATGGAGTTTTGAAGAAAAGGGAGCGACGCGAACGCATGGACGACACGAACGCATGCCCAGCGTGAAATGGCATCGACGCGAACGCGTGGATAACGCGGACGCGTGCCTTGAGCAGAATGCAAATGACGCGTACGCGTGACCAGGAAAACTCTCACAGGTTCAATGTTCCTTTAAATTATTTTCTACTTTTATTTATTTTATTATTTTAATTATTATTTATGTTGCCCAATTGGCTTATGAACTTTTCCATGTTAGAACTTAAATTTATGTTTAAATGCAATTTGAGGTATTTCAGATTTAAGATTTCTTTCTTTTATTTATGTTACTGCTGCTTCCCATCTGAAGGCATTTTTATTCGAGTAGATTTATTTTCTCCTTTTGACCTTGGTTAAGTAATTGATAACACTTGAGTTATCAAACTCAGCTGTTGTTTGAACATTGGAATTTGCTGATTGATTTGAATTCCAATAACTCTAGTCTTTTCTTAGGAATTGACTAGGACCTGAGGAATCAAATTAGTTAGTCCACTTAGGGGTGAGCACGAGTAGCGGGTACCCGATTACCCATTCGAACCCGAACCGAACCAATTAAATTGGTTCTGAAACCAACGGGTAATCGGGTCTAACCCGAACCAAACCGATGACTTTTGTTAGTGATTGGTTCGGGTATCGGTTTTGGGGGCGCGGAACCCGAACCAACCCGCGAACCCGATCATATATTAATTAAATAAAAAAATAAAAAATATATATGGCTTTTTCATTAGACAATGATTATTCATTATTAATATGTTTGGATTTTAATTAGTTTAGTTTTTAATGTATTTGGTGTTTAACATGTTTGGATTATTTCTGTTGATGTTACATGTTTATTGTACTTGTAGAATTTTTAAGATAAAAATTTGGTTTTTTTTTATGAATTTCAAAGTCATCGGGTACCCAATTACCCGAACCGAACCAATCCGTTCTTAATCGATTTGGTTTGGTTTGGGTACATGTACAAAAAAATGCAAATCCGAACCAAACCGAACCAATTACATTTTGATCGGTTCGGTTCTAATTTTACCATAAACCCAAACCAAACCAACCCGTGCTCACCTCTAAGTCCACTTGACTTTCCTTTGTTTAGCAAGGGTTAATTAAAGTGGGAACAAAATACAATTCTCATCACAATTGATAAGGATAACTAGGATAGGACCTCAATTTCTTATACCTTGCCAAGAGATTTTATTAATTATTAATTTATTTTTCTTGTCATTTAAATTACTTGTTCTTTATTTAAAAAAAAAAACCCAAAAACATATCTTTTTTCATAACCAATAATAAATCATACCTCCCTGCAACTCCTTGAGAGATGACCCGAGTTTTGAATACTTCGGTTATAAATTTTATTGGGTTTTGTTACTTGTGACAACCAAACTTTTGTATGAAAGGATGATTGCTTGGCTTAGAAACTATACTTGCAACGAGAATTTATTGTAAATTCTAAACCATCAATCTTCAGTTCGTCAAAATGGCGCCGTTGCCGGGGAGTTGCAACTGTGTGCCTTATTATTGGTTATTGTAAATATTTTCTTTTGCTTGTTTATTTTTTTTATTTTTGCTTTTAATTTTTATTATTAACTATGAATTCTCACCCCTATCGCTTTGAGTTTGGTTCTAATAATGTTGAAAGGAATGGAAGCTATAACAGGAACATGCATCAAGGTCAAAACAATCAGAGATTGATGGAGCCACGAGAATCTGATCAACCCTTTAGGCAACAACACCTTCCAAACTATCATGGACGATGACCATTCAATAATGCATGTCAGAACAATAGTTATGGTAGACCCACTTGTAATTACCGACAAGCACATCATACACTTATGAACCACCTTCTCAACACAGTTTTGAACCACCACACTCACAAGCCAACTACTACCATTCACCTCCATATGACCCTAACTCGTATCCACCCCAATTCCAACCTAATTACTCCCAAGAACCACCACTTTCTTATGCACCATGTCCATATCCATCACTCCAAGAATCAAGGGAGCAACTCAAGGAAACATTTGAAAAATTTCATGCCACACTTCACCAATTGAATCAAGCGATAAATAGACTACCTTCCCGACGTTCGGACACTCAAGGAACCCCCATGGCTTCATGTGGACAAACTAATGAAGAACACAGCATGAAGGAGATACTAGAAACCCCACTGGACAGTACGGAGCATGACTTTGTACTAGAACAAGTGGAGGAAGCTGAATTTATTGAAGAAGAAGAATTGGTTGAAGACTTAGGAGACGCTGAAACTCCATGGGAATCCAGAATTGTGGAGAATTCCGTCAGGAAAAGTGCAGTTGATGCTGAGGAGGATAGTGCACAGCCCCCGAAGCAGGTATCCTATGAAGACCTGGACGGAATAACTCAACAAGCAAGTTTCCTTGATAATGAATATCACGAGTCAAGTTCTCTTAGTAATGAACTTGCATCCGCAAGTGAATTCTTTGAGATAGAAGAATCTTCCCCAAGTGAATACGAAGATGATGCGGAGGTAGACTTTTCGCAACCTCCAACGTATGATTTGAGTGATGAGGAAGATATCGAAGACTTTGATCAAGATATGGTTGAAATTGAAGAAATTTACAACGAAGTGGAGGAATTCACAGAAGAACACGAGGGAGTAGAGCTTGCAAAATCACTGGAAACACCTATCCTAAGGCCATTACTGCCCAATACAAACTTCAAATGGGTAAAATCCTTAGCTTTTATCTTTACTTCTCCACTTGAATATGGTTTGCTTGAAACAGATGGTCAGCTTAGAGCTCTTTGCGGCTTTAAGAGTAAAAAGGAAATGGTCCGTGCTCAAGGCTGGTATGCAAGATTCAATAAGGTTCCACGCTTCAATTTGAAGTGTGAGGATTGGTTTCGAGTTCGATTGAATGGGTCTCGGAGAATGTTTGCGCCAAAACGACGCTGGAACTGTGCGTTTAGCACAATTTTCAGTGACGCGTTTGCGTACTCCACGCGTTCGCGCCAATACCCCTTTCTCGCCCAATTCACGCGATTGCGTAATCTACGCGTTCGCATGGATTCAAAAACACTAAACCCCCATTCACGCGAAACCCTACCCATTCACGCGAAACCCCCCCACCCCCTCTGCAACCTCTCTTCTCCCATTCCCCAACCACCACCACTCCTGGCCGCCCAGCCCCGACCGCCGCGCCGCACCCGACCGCTGATGCCCCCTTCTTCTTTTCCTCCCTCCCCTTCTTCCCTTCCCCTTCTCCCCTTTCCTCCTCCCTCCACAACCACCAAACCCCACTGCCGCCACCCCATCACCGCGCCGCAACCACCGCGCCACCGCCAGCCACCACAACACAACCCTCACCCCCCTTCTCTCTACCCCCCCTCAACCCTCCTCTACCCACAACCACCAAACCGCCCCTGCCCCCACCTCCGACCGCCGCCGCACCGCCGCCCACCGCCGCTGCGTCACCACCATACCGCCACCATCGCTCTGAGCCTACTTTCTGTTTCTACACACCAGGTTCCGCCAAATACCGATTTCGTTTTCCAATTGGTCAATTAGTTGCATATTTTACAGTTTTTGTTCGAAATAAGATAGTTAGCAATGCATGATTATAGTGGATTCTAGGTGGTTAGGTAGCTAGGATGTGGTTAGTGGATTTAGGCCTGATAATTGCACCGTTCTTGCTAACTATTTTTATCTGATTCGTAATTCTGAATTTGCTGTAATGCTGTGCTGTTCATATGTTGCTCTTCATTTTGATGTTGCTGTTAAAATGTTCTTTAATGTTCTTGCTATTTGTTAATCTTTCCAGCACTATTTAATTTCATATGAACTGATTTTTTTCTGCTGTTTACTACCCGGGAACATCCAATTTTAGCCGAAATGCTGCCCAATTTTCTGCAAATTTATGGTTTATTCTACCCCCATTCATGTATTGGTTTGAAAACTCATTATTTTGCATTACTTAGCTACAACCAAACCAATTCATGAATGCAAGGGCTAGCATTCTTATTCCTTTTGGTTCCCTGAGTAATAAATTGCTTATTGATGATTTCATTCTCATTTTACACTTACTTTATCTACAGGAATTATCATCAATAAATTACAATCCCTGCTTGAATATGAGTTGATTGTTCCTCAAGTTTGTGAATTTCTTGGTAACTAGGAAAACCATTCTCATGCCACTCACTTTAACTTCCTTTTTAACTCCTAACCAGTTTAGCTTTCTAACTTCTCTTTTTGGTTTTTTCCTAACTACTTTAACTTTCTAACTCAAGGCATGATTACTGTTTTTCCTAATTAACTTGAATTCCACTTCTATTATATTTTGGATTGTGATTTTTACTCTCAAACTTTTAACTCGAATTCAATCCAAAATGTACCTATATTTACCTCATCTATTGCTTATATTTCTCTTTTTGCCTTTATGCTTACATTGACATAACCCTACTTGCCTACTTGTTTTCCTGCTTTAGTCCTTCAATTATATCCTGCTACTTCTGCTTTTCAGGATGTCTGATCCCAAAACTAAGGGAAAAGGCAAGGCAACTACAGGCAAACGAAAAAGAGGAGAATCTTCTACCTCTATCCTGGATATCCTTCACGACGATTCCTGGCGGGAAAAGAACTTTATCCCGCAGGAAAAGGCCGACCAGCTCCTCACTGCCACAGATCAAGTAAAATTTGCAAACAGATACTGTGAGCTAAAGTATCCAGTGTTTGCCACTGCCAGGAACCTCTACCTAGAGAGAACTCTTAAAATTCCAGAAGAACTCACCCATTACACTTCCGAATAGATAAAACAAAGAGGCTGGTTCTTCATGGAACGGAACTTGACAGAGGTCAATGCATCCTGGGTCAGAGAATTTTACTCTAACTATTTCAAGACCTCCCTGGATGCAGTGCACCTCAGAGGGAAACAGATTTTAGTCACTGAGGAAGCTATTGAGGATATCCTCCAACTTCAGCCTAAGTCAGATCAGCCTGACAGTTACCAAAAGGCTGAAGAGGATATAAGATACATGAGATTTAACTGGGATGCAGTTAAGCAGAGAATAACCCTTGATCCTACTGCCGCATGGGTCATGGGTAAGAATACAGTGATGCCTTAGGGAATCAAGCTGATATATTTGAATGATGAGGCTCGGCTTTGGCAGCAGATCCTGAGTAACTATGTGATGCCGAGCACTCATGAGACAGAGGTGCCCGCTGCTATGATCACCCTCATCTGGTGTGTGATGGAGGGTAAGGACTTGTATCTTCCATGTTTCATTAGGTATTATATGGCCAGGGTCCATGTCAGAGGCACTCTCCCTTTCCCTTATCTGATCACCTAGCTAGGCCGCCGAGTTGACGTGCCTTGGGAGCTTACTGATGAGAAGCCAACTGCTGCAGACTGCAAGAAGATCATACCTCACAGTAGGAAGTTCCAAGCCTTGGGATATAGGCCGCCTTTCCTTACAGCTTCTGCTGAGGCAGCCACATCCTCAGCTGCCCTTCTGCATCCACTGCTACACCAGCCCCATCCACTGCACCTCCACCTGCTCCTGAGCCCATTTATCATCTCGTGCACCGCCTCTTCGCACGCCTGGATCGTACGGACGTTGCAACAAGCGACGCTATGAGCACCTAAAGTTGATGATCCGATCCGGCAGGGACATTCCCTCCGAGCCTGACACCACTTCTGAGCCATCTGATGTGGAGGCGGATGATCATGAGGAGGAGGCACATGCCCAGACTGAGCAGGGAGGACCTGAGCAGGCTGCACCACACCATGAGGAGCCCCACCAGATCCAGGTCGCAGATTCGGAGATTCCTCTACAGACAAAGCCTCCGCTTCAGCAGGCAGCTCCTCCTACACTTACCGAGACTGCAGATCCTCAGCCTACCACAGAGTCACCGGCAGCCCATCCTTCCGGAGATGACACTTCTCACACCCAGCTTGAGTGAACATCGAGGACGATGCTATTATTTAAGTGTGGGGAGGTCGCCATCTCTGGCGTACTTTATTTTGGTGAACCACTTTTCATACTCTCTTTTTATCCTATTTTGGTTATTTTTCTGTATTTTTATCTTTATTTTTATTTTTATCTTATTTTGTCTTCCAGTACTTGCACATTTTCTTCTTTTGCTGTATTTTTACTTTATTTCTACATTTTGCACTTTAGTTTATATATATATCCTAGATATTCAGTTTAGTCTAGTTGCAATTTTAGTTATTAAGTTGTGATATAGAACATATGGATTAATTAGTTTAGTTTACCCTTTTAGCATACGATAACTTGGATTAATTGAAAATAAAAAGAGTAAAATAGAAACTTTAGTATAACAGAATCACAACAATCCACACACTGTATATATATAGCAATAAATGATTGGTTAATTTACACAATATTTTTCAAGGAAGAACACTAAGATTTTAAGAGCCACCCTAAGATTCACATTGAGAATAATGGGAACCCTTGATTTCCACTTGCATGACATACATAACTGATATATGGTTTTTGAGCCAAAGAACACACAACCTGTGAGTTTTTGAGCTTATTTGTATGGTTACATTATTTAACCATAATTATTTCATTCTTGTGTGTTCGTCCTTCTTTTTTATTCTGGTGATCTTTACTTTGTTTCAGTCTATATGTCCAATATAGAATATAGATACATACCAAGAAATGATTGAGGCCATTGTTTAAATTGCTCACTTATCCCAAATTAGCCTACCTTTTACATCACCCTTGTTAGCCCCCTTGAGCCTTTTAAATCCCCTTTGTTCTATAACCACATTACTAGCCTTAAGCAAAAAAACAAAATAAAAACCCCAAGTTGAATCCTTGGTTAGCTTAAGATAGAAATTGTGATACACACTAAGTGTGGGGAAATATGGAAACATGGGTTGATAGGAAAGGATTAATTCAATAAGATAACAAGGATTTTGGGAGCATGCTCATGTAAAATCAAATTAAACCAAAACACCATGTGCATTGAAAATGTTATGTTTATATAAAAAAAAATCTTTTTATAAATAGATAATAAGGGAACAAAATTACCCCAATAATAAGTTTAGTGAAGAAATCAATGCACATGAGATAAGAATCAAAATGAAATTGGTACATGAGTATGTATTAAGAGAAAAATTGGGAATCCCAAGAAAGTTATAAATTATAGAATATGTATATGTTAGGTGAGACCTTAGACTAATTAAGGATTCAACTTATAGCTCACTTAACCTTATATATATACCCCTACCTTTACCTTGGCCCCATTACAACCTTGAGAAAGACCTCATGATTTTTGTATGTCTGTATTCAATATTTGTTGATTAGTTAGATGAAGAACAAAGTTTTAGAAAGCAGGAATAGGAAAGAATAGAGTGATTAACCCCAAACACTGAGTGACTAGAGAGTAAACACAAAATTCAGTGAGGGTTCAATAGCTCATCACCATATATCTCTGCTTAATTGTTTAATTGTCTTGCAAGCTTATGAAATATTTTAACCCAACTCAATTGTGACAGTGCTTTAACATGCTTTAGGTTTGGCTATACATATATAATTCTTTGAAAATATGAATCAAATTAACCATATGTAAGCTCTATATATATAGGCGGATGATAATAAAAATTGCATGATTCATATAGGTAGTTTGTATTTAGAATAGATTGCATTGCATGAGATTCCACCATTCTAACTTTACCCTTTCTCTTGGATTTAGCATGAGGACATGCTATTGTTTAAGTGTGGGGAGGTTGA